>NC_056726.1:578440668-578503168 GCF_019279795.1 Protopterus annectens
ACACAGATAGGTATGTCAAATGTTAACCCCTTGTTGGGACCACATTGCTCTTGTCTGTGAAGTATGGAATGGGAATATGGGAAAGTATGGCAGGTATAGTTGTGGAGGTGGTCAGGGTTGGTAGATATAGAGGACAGTCTACAGGGGTGGTATGAGACACATGTGGTGGGTAAACACCCTGGATGATGTGTGTGGTCTGTGATGTGGATGCCCCATGGGCCCCAATATGGACACAGTGGGAACAAGCCTCCCACCCACTGCTACTCACAACAGCAGTCCATGTCCTGAAGTTGCCTGGCCTGCAGGCTGAGCAGGAGGAGCATGTCAGCCCTGTGAATGTGTACTTGGTGCCTCAGAGTGATGTAGCACATCCCACATGTGTCTGTGGAGCCTGTTATGAAACAGACCCTGAACCTGACTTCAGGGGACAGGAACATGTCTGTGTGTGCCCCCTGGGGGGACAAAATCCCCTGGGTTGGTTCCCCCTGTTGGTATTGTTGGATCACGAAATGAGGAGGCATTGAAACTCTGTGTTCCAGTTTGTCCCTGCAACAGTTACCTGCTTTGTCCCTTCAGGAAGCCTCTGAACATTAGGGCAACTAAAGAAACCACCTAACATCTCCCTGAAAGCATTGACCTTTGAAAAGGCATTGAAACTCTGTGTTCCAGTTTGTCCCTGCAACAGTTACCTGCTTTGTCCCTTCAGGAAGCCTCTGAACATTAGGGCAATTAAAGAAACCACCTAACATCTCCCTGAAAGCATTGACCTTTGAAAAGGCATTGAAACTCTGTGTTCCAGTTTGTCCCTGCAACAGTTACCTGCTTTGTCCCTTCAGGAAGCCTCTGAACATTAGGGCAACTAAAGAAACCACCTAACATCTCCCTGAAAGCATTGACCTTTGAAAGGCATTGAAACTCTGTGTTCCAGTTTGTCCCTGCAACAGTTACCTGCTTTGTCCCTTCAGGAAGCCTCTGAACATTAGGGCAACTAAAGAAACCACCTAACATCTCCCTGAAAGCATTGACCTTTGAAAAGGCATTGAAAGTACGTACTGATACTGACTCTGAAGAGTTACATGTGAAGCAACTACTTCTAAATAAAGTTCTAATTTTGCTAGTCTAGGCAAACTCTTCAGGCAGGCTAACCAGCAGCCTACCCCCCCCCCTTTTTCACAGCTTTCAACTTTTTCCTCTAATATTCTTACCCCCTTGCATTATCTGATTCTTCTTATTCGCAATTTAGTCCCCCATACCCAACCTAGACAAGACTATTGCAATACTACAAATGGCCACCAGGTGGTGCCTCATAGATTAACTCTCTATAAAGAAAGCTTTCTGATCTGTAATTTACTACCCCATTTCTGTAACCTTTCTAATATACTAGCTTCTGCTCTGTAATTTCCTACATCATTTCTGTAAGCTTACTGTAACCTGACCCCCAGTCACGCTGTTCTTAGTCCTTGATACACTTATCTATCACCTTTTCTTCTTTCCCCAAGGCATCCTGCTATCAGCATCCTCTACTCTTACATCCTACCTCTCTTCCTTCCTACCTCTGAATTTTATCCACCTTTCTCCCACCATCAGACTTACCTGTTGGTTTGCTCTCACTTTACTGATTGTCTTCCTCTACATTCTGCTCTCTTGTCTCTACCCGCTCCGTTCGCCCTGCGGGCTCACTCCGCTCCCCTACCCTACCCCCAATCCCCACCCACTACCTCTACCTTTGTACCCACTAAGCCACACCTACTTCCTCCCAAACTATCATACCCATCCCCTTCCTCTTCCCGTCGCCTCCCAACTTCTCTCCATACTCACATGACAACTTCCCCTCATCCTTCTCGAAACAATTACAAACCTTACCAACACCACAACATGTTTCTAAAATATTCATCCCTCCCAATTCAACTGTTACTCCTTCAAAGCCTCACCTATATTTACTTTCTTACCCAACCTACTCTCATCAACCACTCTACTCACTTACACACAACCTTTCATCTCCACACATCAAAATCCTACTATAATAACAAAATCTCTCCTTACCTTTATCCCCTCAACAACAACCTATGTTTTCACTACAAACTAATCCTTCCTCATAAAACCATCTCACCCTCTCTATTCTTCATATCTCCCTCTAATCTTTCTACTTACTCCACTCAAACAAAACAACCCAAATACCTCTACTACCTAACTCAACTTCTAACTGCCATACTTTTATCTGGCAATATACACCCTAACCCAGGTCCAAACCACTCCTCCTCAAATTCTAAATCTATTCTATTCACATCTTTAACGCACAAAGCTTAGCAAACAAAATCCCTAACCTTCATGCATGGGTACTCCATAACAAACCTGCCATCCTAGCCATTTCCGAAACCTGGCTAAAACCCCACATAAAGGATGCCGAGATATTACCACCAAACTACTCAATCATTAGATCAGACAGAACCCACAAAAAGAGTGGTGGAGTAGCTCTACTCTACTCATCCTCCCTATGCTTAACACCTTATAACAAAGTCATTCCCCAGTTTTTTAATGCAGAACTAAAATTAGCTCATCTCCAGCTGAATAAACACAAATTTATATGCATAGCCTCTCTCTACATTCCTCCTGGAGATAATATCCCAATACTTGAAAACATCCTCTCCTGGCTATCAACTAACATCTGTAATCATAACAGTGTTGGATCTTTCACTTGGTCGTATTGCTTGCTAACATCTGTAATCAAACTATAATCATGGGAGATACCAATATTAATTGGTCCTCCATACTGTCACCTACACACCCCCTCAACATCAACCTTTTCAACTATTCTCAACTAATCAACTCAATAACTAGGCCATCCAAAGACTTCTCAAGTGGCAACATCTTAGACTGGATTCTAGTCTCCCATCCCCATAACTACCCTGACAGTGGAACCCTTCCTGACCCCCTCAGTGATCATCTTCCCATCTTCACTAGACGTCTTCCGACTCCCTTACAAGTTACTCATAACTACGTAACTACCAGATGCCATAAAAACTTTAACCCTGAAGCTTTCTCCAGCACCCTTAAATCTATTAACTGGGTTCCCTTAAAAACTCTACCACTTGAAAATGCAGTAACTCACTTTAATACTATCTTCCTAAACATCCTAAATAATCATGCTCCCTTAATAACCAAAAGAATAAAAAGGAAAGCCACCCCCTGGTTAACAAAAAATACACTTACTACCATGCGACTTAGAGATCAAACATGGGCACAATACAAGCAAAACAAATCTACATCTAACCTCAATAAATACAAAACTATTCGTAACTTAGTAAAAAAAATTATCTCAATAGACCACCAAAACTACTTTATTCAACTTCAAAACAATCATAAAACTAACCCACAAAAATTCTGGGCAGGTATAAATTCACTCTTAAAACCTGGCACTAAAGAAAACCCAAACCTTAGCCCAGATTTACAAAACATAGATCTTGCTACCCAATTCAATTCTTTCTTCATAGACTCTATTTCCAAACTTACTTCTTCTTTTACACATAACAATGCACCTCCTACCCCCTCTACTCACAACCAACTTCCCCCTCCAACTCCTTTCTCTCATTCACCCCCACCTCATAACCAACCTCCCCCTCCAACTCCTTTCTCTCATTCACCCCCACCTCATAACCAACCCCCCCCTCCAACTCCTTTCTCTCATTCACCCCCACCTCAACTCCTCCCATTTTTGATTAAACCTACTCCAACTTCTACTATAAGAAAACTCCTACAGAAATTAAAACCATGCACCAGTGCCCCTGACAACATCCCCTCATACTACCTCAGTATAGCTGCTGATGCCATTGCCCTCCCTATCAGTATCCTCATCAATCATTCTATCCAAGAAGGTTTAGTCCCTGAAACTTGGAAAAAAGCTTACATCATCCCTCTACACAAAGGAGGAAATAATACTAACATCTCCAATTTCCGTCCCATAGCCATCCTCTCACCCATTTCTAAAGTCCTAGAGAAATGTATCCACCTTCAACTCCTTCCCCATCTCTTGGACAACAATCTACTAACCCCTACCCAACATGGATTCAGACCCCATCATAGTACTATGACAGCCCTCCTGTCCTTCCTTGAAACTGTGAATAAAGCTAGAGATTCTGGACTCATTGTATCTACCATTCTTCTCGATCTTTCTAAGGCCTTTGATACTATCTCCCATAACATACTTCTTACTAAACTATCTAATCTAAGCCTTTCTCTCTCTTCACTCAACTGGTTTAACAGCTATCTCTCCAACAGACAACAAGCAGTCAAGTGGAAAAAAGCTACCTCCTCCTTTCTAAATACCCCTACAGGTGTCCCACAAGGTTCCATTCTGGGCCCCCTTCTCTTTAATATTTTCATTAATGACTTTTTCCACGCTATCCCTCAGGCTAATATTATTCAATATGCAGATGATTCCACAATAATCTGCGCTGTCTCATCCATCCCAACTCTTTTAAAGCTAACCCAGGATGCCCTCTCCACCACTGAAAATTGGATGAAAGACAACCATCTAGCTCTTAATGCTGCTACAACCAAACTCATGATATTTTTTCCGTCAAAAACTACTAACATCGATCATAAATCATTCTCCATCTCCAGCCAAAATAACATTCCCCTTGAGCTTGTATCAGAAACCAAACTATTAGGAGTCCAAATTGATAAAAAGCTTAAATTCAGTTCCCATCTACTACAAAACATAAATAAAACCCACCAAAAACTTGGCATGCTCTACCGTCATAATCGATTCCTCAGCTCAGCTACTAAGATTACTCTCTCTACTACATTTCTCCTACCCTCCCTTCTCTATGGGGCACCTCTTCTTACTAACCTACAATCCTCCCTCAAAACCAAACTATCCTCTTGTTACAATAAAATTGCCAAATTCGCCACTTGTAACAAATCATCAACCCACCACTGTGAACCACTCCACAAACTCAACTGGTTAGAACTACCCAACTACCTCTCCTACACCCAACTCACATATGCTCACAAACTGATTTTCCAGCCATCCCTCTGCCCTGCACTCTCATCTACCTTTAAAATGCACCACACTCAACGACATCTAAGATCAAACAATCAAAACCTCATAGAAGTTCACAGATCCCTCCACCCTCCTGGACAAAACCTCCTGTCCTTCTCACTAGCACGCTTATGGAACTCCCTTCCTCCCTCCATTCACACCATTACAAGCCTCCCAGCCTTTAAAAAATCACTCCACTCTCATCTAACCTCCACATGGGAGTGCTCCTGCTCTCACCCCTCATAACCTACTCTTTACTCTAGTACTTTTTCTCTTCTTTCACTCTAAACACCAGGTAGCATTACTCATGGGCTACCAGTATACTGCTCTCACCCCTCATAACCTACTCTTTACACTAGTGCTTTTCTCTTCTGTCACTCAAAATCCCAGGTAGCATTACACATTGGCTACCAGCATACTAACTAACTCTCCTCAAAAAAAAAAAAAAAAAAAAAAAAAAAAATATATATATATATATATATATATATATATATATATATATATATATATATATTGTTGATCTTATAACCTGTGTTTTTAGCTCTCTCTACATGTTTAATTACATAAACTGTACAATGTTTAACCCCATGTAATGTATATGTATATCCTCATCTTTGTGTAATCTGTATGTGGAGCTTTTCTCCCCAGGACTCCATTGAAAACGGGTTCTTCAAGCCCAATGGACTATCCTGGTTAAACAAATGCAAATAAATAAATAAATAAATAAAAATGTGGCCAGGTAACATGGGCAGATGGGTTTGGAGAGGTGGTTCTGCTACACAATAGTACATATACATATTATTGTGTCACTGTTGTAGAACATATGTTGGTAGTAATAGTCTACACAATCCCAGAACATGTCCAACAGCATGCATAGATATCCCCAATAACACAGAATATCAAATGTGCAGCAATCACGAAGCAGCCATACCACAGGCATATATGGAACCATAGTAGCCCTGACAATGGCATGCAGGTGAATAGTCTGTAACAGGCCAGCAATTATAGTGTCCACATAGGGAACATGGCTACAATCACATAGCAGAAAGTGTGGTACAATACAATATCTGTCCCACTGGTAGGTAAGCTGTAGCCATACCTAATGAGTTGTGTGTACAGTTTGTTGTAGCTGATATGGTGGGGGGGGGGGGCTGACAGAGATGTGTATTAAGAACTGTGGTAACCTTGCTGTATGAGTTGATTAGACCTGTTTCCATCTTTATGTCTTTCAGCCAAGATGTCACATGCACATCTGCCAACATATCTGGCAGCCACAAATGAAGTGCTGATCACTTATTTGATCCAGCACTACCCTGTGCTGTTTGGCAGGACCGACCCATGACCAGCAAGAGTGGACTGCTCTGTGGAACAACTTAGTCTACAGGGTCAATGATGTCGGACTGCGCAACTGCAGTTATGAGCAGGTCCGGCATTATTGTTGTGTCCTGCTTCACAATGCCTGTTGGCATGCTGCTGCAGTCTGAGGGGATCACCTCACCACAGGGAGGGGCCATGCCATCCATCCCACCCGACATGTGTGGAGGAGCTCCTGGTCAGCCTTGTGGCACCTGCCCATCCGGCCAGCCACCAACCACTGGACACCTTTGTGGAGGTGGGTGCCACCCACACACCAGCCAAGGAGCATGCAGGTAAGGACACAGGGCACATCAGTAGACCACTGCTGCATATACATCTGCATCAGTACAGGTAGATCATGCATATCTGACATGTCATAGATATATTGTGTTACTGCATAGTAGTGATAAACAGATGTCCAGATGTGGTAGTATTGAGGAAATGTACCGTTGATGTATTGTAATACTGCATCCACCCTGTAGCACTGCCACAGGTGTGGCCTCTGACATTGCATCTCTCACCCTCTTATGTAGGTCCCTCCAGGATGCCACCAAGGCAGCAGCCCGTAGCTGGTGAGTATGGTTTATGTAGATGCTTGCCAACATACCGGGCATGTAATGATGATGGTATATTCCATGCAGACATCTAACACACCTACCCAGAATGCATGCTATACATGTGCATGTATTGCTGCTGTGAAATGTACGGCATCACAGGGGTACCCATGATGGGGTATTGGAAGGGTATGTCAGACACCTGCATGATAACTAACATCCTGTCATTGTGGAATGCGTCCACAGGGAGTAACATAATGGTGGGAGACATGGCCTACAGTAGGGACATGTTTGAAACAACATCCATATACAGTGCAACACCAGTGTATATACCTGTAGGACAATGGCACCTGCTGCAGAGATACACTATGGCCTAAGACATTACAGTGGTCCACATTATCAGCTGGGACTAGGCTGTAACATGTGGTGTTCAGTGTATGGGACACTGCAAAGTGACACACGTGTAGGGCTTACTTGTCATGCATCTGCAAAAAGGCTGAAGGAGGGGGGTGTCAGCATGATGCACCAGTGCACTGCAGCAGGGATCCTAAGGATTCTTGGAATGGCTCTGTCTGCACATAGTCAGGTTCAGGACCTGTAGCAGTGTGTGAACACCATGGGATGTGCACATGAGTAGACCTTGCAATCATGCAGATTAGTGGGACATGTGTAGGGCAGACTGAGCATACACCGGCAAATGCAGATGGCCCACGCTGGTATACCCCTGCCAGGAGTAGTGACTGTTGTAGTACACACAACAAGAGGTGC
This sequence comes from Protopterus annectens, assembly GCF_019279795.1. Lineage (NCBI taxonomy): Eukaryota > Metazoa > Chordata > Ceratodontiformes > Protopteridae > Protopterus > Protopterus annectens. The sequence goes on from NC_056726.1 coordinate 578,448,388, forward strand.
GATAAACTGTCATAATAAGGGTGTGCACACATATGCCCACATGGTGTGTATGCATCATGGTCAGCAGCAGCACACCTAACACAATCCATCCATACACAGTGCATGTGAAAGTACAGGACATATGTCACATATCAGGTTTATGTACTGTTAAGATATGCAGTGATGTGTTTCCATGGCAGAACAAGGATGGGTGCGTCAAATCAATAAAGGTGTGTACACCCCCCACAGCCATGGTATGCTCTGATGGTTGTCAGTGTAAGAATATTGAATTGGTCATACATAGTCTGCTGATGTTGAGAGCTGTGCATCAGACATCAGGCATTCACAAATTACATCTGTCCACATATCATACCAGGTATGTGTTGCTGGAAAACATAAGGGCTGTGAGCATTAAAGCTGACATAACTGACACAGTAGTACACATTCAGCAATGGGCCATACACCTGTAAGGTGTGGTGCACAGTACATGGCAGGGTGCAGAACAGATGCACAGAAATACCGTGTTCATGAATGCAGTGGTATCCAGGGGAAGGGGCTTCCCCTAGTGACACACACATGTATACTGTTGCCAGTATGGATTGACTGTAGCTGCACTGCATGCTGTCAGGTACCATATGTTATGTGTGTTGACAGAGGAGTAATAGGAGGACTGTGTGTACTTTTGTTGTGCAACCTCACCTGTGTGTGTGTGTGTGTGTGTGTGTGTGTGTGTGTGTGTGTGTGTGTGTGTGTGTGTGTGTGTGTGTGCATCCTGGTGGGCAGTCAGTTTGTTTGTAGGGTCACTCTGGTGAAGTGGAGGGAGGTTGATGCATGTAGGATGCTTGTGTGAATGTGTTTGTGTGGCTGGCCATGTATGCACATGTGTGATTGTGGGGTGTTCATACAGTAGTACCTCCCTCTGGGATCATGCAGTACATGTATATGGACTGCCACATAACACACCAGGAATACCTGTCATGTCTGTAATCACAGGACAGCTGATAGTATATGGTCTGTAGCATGGAACAAGCATCCAGAGGGAAGGTAGACACCAGGTACACCCTTGATATCACATTCAGCAGAGAGGTCACCTACATCCCAAGTATGCAGCACTACAGATGCATTGGGAAAGTACTAGTCAACACCAGGGAGTGTATACAAATATTACAGTTGTGACATGATAGGCTGAAGGAGCAGCAGCATATCTGACATGTACTGAGCATTACATACACGACACACCAGTGCATGATATTATGCATAGAACATAGCCCACACATATAGGGGCCATGCTCATGATGTCTGGACATACAGAGGGTGCATACCAAATGACATCAGTGAGGCCATGTAAAACCACTATACACAGGTCAGGCAGGTAAAGTAGCAACAGACCTTGTGTTGTGACCGCTTCTGTAGGCATTTGGATGACTGATATGTTACTGAGTGGTATTAATGTGTGTATGTTAACAAGTGTGATGCAGGATGGGGTACCACATGGACATATATATGGGACTGTCTGTAAAGCCATGGACAGATAGGTATTACAGAGGTGTGTGTGTGTGTGTGTGTGTGTGTGTGTGTGTGTGTGTGTGTGTGTGTGTGTGTGTGTGTGTGTGTGTGTGTGTGTGTGTGTGTGTGCGCTGTTATGCAATGCTGTACAAGTTTTAAAGTGCATTTATTGTTTTCCTCCACAGGTGGCAAGGTGGGTCAGGGTCCCCCCTGCATGCAGTCTGATGTTGGTGTCCAGACACCAAAGATGAAGACAGTACTGTTGAGGCACAAGTGGGGTTGTCATGGGCTGACACTGCACCAACATTTGACATCCCCCTTTTAGCCACCCCAGTTTCAGTGCCTATACACACCCCATCGCCAGTGGCCATAGCGGATGGACAGCTGGCATTTGGTGGCAGTGCACAGGAAAGTGTGGTAACCATGCCTACTGTGTCCGGTTGCAGCAGGCATAGCCGGATGTCTGGCAGGGCACCACATAGGCAGATGTCCCAGGGTGCTCATGGTAGGGCCACTGGACATCATGCCCCTGGCAGAGGCGACATAGATGGTACCAGCAGGCACATGTTTCAGGCTGTCATGGTGGTGCAGGCATGTAAGGAATATTGCCACATACAGGGCCTGAGGCTGCAGAAGGCTGCTCTCACATCTGCAAATGACAATGCCCATGAACTAGCTGGTGCCATCCATGGATTAACTGAGTTCATGGATAGACGGTCTGGTGAGATGATGGTCCTCATCGACTGTGGTCTGTCCGTGCTTGAACTTGTGGTGGGAATGCATCGACAACTGCATGGACGTAGGCCATCAATGCCAACAGCTGGTAGTTAACGGGTATGTACTAGGACACCAAAGGGCTCCCGTAGTGGCAGTACCAGCCCCAGCACTGCAGGGGGGGCACTGTCCACACCACACCACAGCAGGCCACGAGCACATGGTCCTGGCCAGTCCCAGGAGGGACCTGGTACCAGCGATCATTTGTCACCTTCCGGTGAGACTAGCACATTGAGGCATGTACCTGGATGTCCCCATGGAACCCCCTGGCAGGTACAGTCCACGTGCCCATGGCTAGAGGCAGTGTACTGCACACCCTGCTAGGTATGGTCTGCAGCTGTCCATAATCACCTGAGTAGGGCAGCCACATGGCAGAACTATGTGCATGCATACCCACACACTATGCAAACACACCTAGGGCAACTTCATACCTACACACACCACATCACCATGCCCAGCTCACCACAATACACCCCTCACCCACACACACAGTGTCAAATGCATGGCCCACCCTTTGCCTCTGGCAAACCAACATCACACCCTGTGCATATAATAATACCTGTGCCACATCCCCGTCATTCATACCATCAATGCAGGGACAGGCTGATATGGTTGTGATGCACACAGTGACTGTACTACAGTGTACCACAGTACTACAGTGTAACATGTAGGGAGTAAAGTGTAATGCATATATGGCAGGTAGTGTAGCCATCCAGCAATGATGCCTTATAGCTGTTAGTAACACTGGTTAGTTGTGGTCTCTATAATGTTATCCATTTGTGTTGTAGGTGTACATGTCAGCACAAGGATGCCCTGTGCATATGATGATACCTGTGCCACATCCCTGTCATCCATACCATCAATGCAGAGACAGGCTAATATGGTTCTGATGCACACGGTGACTGTACTACAGTGTACCATAGTACTGCAGTGTAACATGTTGCAAGGAGTAAAGTGTAATGCATATATGGCAGGTAGTGTAACCATCCAGCAATGATGCATTATAGCTGTTAGTAACACTGGTTGATTGCGGTCCCTATAATGTTATCCATTTGTGTTGTAGGTGTACATATGTCAGCACGAGGATGGTCTGCAGTCATATTCCACAATGGGGTATGGCACTGTGGTGACACCATGGCTGTGACATATCTGGGGTACAGTTGAACACATGTCACAGGTTACTAAAATGGTTATTGCTTGTGCTACATGGACAGGTGAGCCACTGAGGTGTATATACCCTGCATCCTGATGTAGACCCATCCACATACATGCACACTGTTACTTGGCAACACTGGGACTAGACCCCTACCTAGCTATGTAGTGATACTGAAGTGTGTGGCTTACATTGCACATACCACACAGCATTTAGGGTGCAGTGTGTCCCAGATTGCATGTTATATGCAGAAAACCCCAGACATGTACAGTATTCTAATGGGGGATGTAATGGGTGTATATGGACAATATGTAGTGTGACATACCATCATATACACATTAACAGACACATAATGGCCAGATACACATCCGAGATACCAGGGCCTATCGCTGCTAACTAACTTGACCATGTGTCCAATGTGTTACAGGTAGACTGCACACAGCATATGCATAACTGGTTTGGATTGTGGTATCAGTTACCTGTATAGTTGATGGTGACAGTGGTAAGAATAACATGGTACATGGGACATATACCGGGTGTACCTTGGTGTAATGACAGTGCACACAGCACCCACATCCCCCAGTGGATATTGTACTCCCTAAAGCCAAAAACACAGCATCCATGGGACCGGACAACATCCCAGGCTGCGTTTTACATGAACTTCAGAACGAACTGGCTCCCCACTTAAGCACCATGTTCAATAATAGCCTCACATCAGGCTTTGTGTCCTCTGAATGGTGCACAGCAACAGTTATCCCCACTCCACAAAGGGGGAGCCACCACTGATCCCGGGAACTATCGACCTATTAGCCTGACGAGCCTGGTCTGCAAGGCCATGGAATGTATCATCATGGAACTCATAAACAAAGACATTGGTAACCTCCAAACTCTGGATCCCACCCAGTTCAGGTTTGTGAAAGGTAGATCATGCCTCCTGAACCAGATTGACTTCTTTGAGGCAGTCACCAAAGCCATGGATGAGGGTAAGGTGGTCCACACAGCCTATCTTGACCTCGCCAAGGCTTTCAACACCATCCCCCATTCTGGAATTATAGCTAAACTCACTAAACTAGGTATAAATCCATATGTCACAAGATGGGTTGCCAACTGGCTCACTGACAGAACCCACACTGTAAAAGTTGCAGACTCCAAATCTGACCTCAAGGCAGTGACAAGTGGAGTGCCAGAGGGTTCCGTTCTGGGACCTCTCCTGTTTGGTATCTACTTTTCTGAAGTACAGGCTAACACAGAAGGCCTCTGGCTGATGAAGTTCACAGATGACTGCAAACTAGGAGCCACAGTCAAGTCCCCAAATGATGTGGACATCCTACAGAAGGGCCTCACTGAGACATATGCCTGGTGTCAAAGCCATGACGTCAAGCTCAATGCCAAAAAGTGCAGTGTCATCCCCTTTGGTAAAAACTCTGTACCCATGAACTACCACATAGGCAGCAATCTACTTAACACCGATTGCATGATAAGAGACCTTGGGATGCAGGTGGACAGTAGTCTCTTCTTTGATAGTCACATTGCCACAGTAGTCAGGAAGTCCTTCTACATGGCACACATCATCATAAAAGGGTTCTCATCCAGGAAAAAAGAGGTCATTGTTCCCCTCTACTCATCACTCATTAGACTCATTATAGAGTACAACGCCCCTTTTGGAATGTACCTCACAAGACATCTGCAGCAGCTGGAAAGGCCACAGAAGTACCTCACAAAGTGGATTACTGGCCTCAAACAAATGCCCTACACTGACCACCTCAAAAAACTCCAGCTTTACTCCGTAGCATATCGCCTACTCTGAGGTGATCTCTGCCTAACATATAAAGCTATGTCAAACCCAGAGCTGTTGGACATGCTACACCTAAAGAAATCCCAGTCCCTCCAAGCTACATGCTCTAGGGACCTAAACCTTGTCACCACAATAAACAAGACATGCTGGAGGGATAGATTCCTGTCCCAGAGACTTCCTATACTCTGGAACAAGCTACCCATCTCTGTCAAGCAAAGTTATTCATTAGCAATCTTCAAGTAAAATCTTGATGAGTGGATGGGAAATAGAAAATACACCCCAGGGATCACTTCTGTGTCTCTGCTGGACAGTGGCACAGGAAAATATCTTTCTTGGGTGGTGTAAGCTATGATACCTTGCTGGCTAGGCTTATGTAGGCCCTTGGGCTGATAGCCTAGTACCTACCTATGAACCTATGAACCTATAAAATCCATGATGACACTCTGCCATACCCACCCTCACACATTGGCAGTGACTGCGATACTACCCATAGTATACCCCAACAGTGGTGCTACAGGGATATGCATCTAATGGACATTCCACACACGTAGTAGGGTGTTGCATTGTCATGCCTCACCTATGGGCAGCAACAACACTATCTGTACTACTGTGTGGCAATGGGTATTGTAATAGGAGTATGTGGCCTTGGAATGCTATACCCTACAGATATACGGACATGCACAACTACACACACATGCCAGAACACAATGGGTATCCCATGCCTATCAACCCATTTGTAAAACACTGTTGTGCTGGTACTGCAAGGTTTGTGTAGCCGGTATGGGGGAGAGCTTAACAGGTTACATGTAATGTCCCATACAGCAGCAGCCACAACTGACTATGGCAATAGGTGTTGCATTGGTTGTGAAGGCCCTCATAGAATTCCCAAGTACAGGTGTGCTAACACACAGACACTGCTATACAAGTCATGCACATGTACACATGTGTCAATACAGGGGTGCATTGCTGCAGGTGGTCATAGCTGTGTACCTAGCTATTGTCCAAGGGGAGATGGGCTGTGTAGGGGTTGTGCATACACTGGTATCCTGCCATCTTCCAGGTGGCAGCAGGCAATCTATCAACAGACACTACTGTGGTGACCCTCAGTATGAAAATGATATGCATCAGCCAATCCTCCAGGTGCCACCTGCACATGGCCACTGAGGTGATGAAGTTGACATGTATGCAACATGTATTACAACACATGGCTAGTGTCTGTGATGAAGACCTGTACCCAAGCATGTTCTGTTGACTGTGGTATTGTAGTGGAGGTACCCATGGCATGTGGTGCATACAAGGTGATATCTCCTATATGTGTCAGTTCTTACGCAGCTGGGCAGACATGTCAGTGTCAATCAAGCTTTGGTTGCCTGTACATATTCCCAGCTGGATACCTGCCATTTGCACATCTGTACAGGGACTGAAAATCATCAGCTTGGCAAGTAGCTATGCAGTAGCATGAGTGTGTTGACAGACAGATGTCTGACAACAATATGTATGCCATAACTCATGTCGGAAGCCCTCACTAACATGTGCTGTACAGAGGGTAGTCTACAGTTACATTCCATATGACTGATCATTACCCAGTAAGGGGTATACACTGTGACACAGCTCACACACCAGGGATACAACAGGGAGGCCTCAATGTCCAGCTATGCCTGCAGGTGTGCCTGTTGTCAGCACTACATTTAGCACTCTGCTCTTGCCTGGCTTAGCACTGTCAACAAACGTACTGCCATGATACACTACATGCCAGTGTGACAGCACATACCCTGGGCTACTACACCTGTATGCAACACATTCACATGGATAACAATGCTGTACAGGCCTCATATATGTCTGTGGCCCACACATGACACTCACACTCCTTGCTACTGTAATGACAGCACATAGGCGCATGTATTGTACATGGCATTACATACACTTATTACAGATTATCAAACTGGGTGGTGTGATCTGGTTACCAGGGCTAAGCCATGCTTAGCAAGTATCAAAATTGCTGCAATATAACAGCTGAGCTGATTTGCGCACTGTTAAGTGAAGCCTACATGGTGTAAGCACCCATACATTTACCCATAGCTCAGCACTGCTTAGCTTCGAGTAAACCCATGCAAAACTGCCTTAACCGCTCTGTGTCTGACAGCCCTTGTTCTGCCCGACAACAAAATGAACAGCCCCTGCAGGTCTTGAACCTAGACCCTGTACATTGAAGTCACAACACTTAACCACTACGCCATGACCACTGTGAAGAGAGCTATTGTTTTACCAATATAGCTGTCAATACACATATTGTGTAGTATTGAACAATTGCCTTTAGTTCCTAAATTGTGTAGTCCTTGTTATTAATATGACTGTTGCATCACATATGTTGTTTTATCATAATGTACACATAGCAGATACATACGGTGAGATACATTTGGGAGGGTATACATAACTGTGAGGTTTACTCATGTCAGAAATATGGTTGTATACATAGGTCTATATATGTCTACATGTACATACACATGTATACCCATACATATGTCTGTATACACATCTGTACAGTGCAACATTTGTATGGCCATGTGTACATCTCTTTGTATGTACATATATATTTATATATATATATATATATATATATATATATATATATATATATATAATATAATATATACATGTATATCTAGATATATGTATATATAGATATACATATATGTATATATACATATATGTATATATAGCTATATATGTATGCACATCCTATGTGTACAGATATGCCTAGTTATGATGGTATATATGTAGATATCTATAAATATATGTGCATACATATCTATTCTGATATACCTACTGCTGTCAATATATATGTCGATATCCATACATATATGTGCATATGTATCTCTGTATACGTGTAGACATATATTGCTCTGTATATGTATATATCTGAGTGTTTATATGTATATTTATGTACATATACATATCCATCTATGTATCTCAATATATATATATATATATATATATATATATATATATATGTATATATCTATATAGATATGTGGAGAACTATATATACATATATGCTCACCATATGTCCTGAACATGGAGTGGAGCCCTACGTCAGCCCCTGTAGTCCCAACTTCATAGTGCAAGCGGATGTCAGATATGTATTACAGGTATATTTGTAAACTATTGCTACTGTAATAGGGATTGTTTTTATAGACATGGTGTATGTGGGAGGTCACATCTGCTTTTGACATGTGCGCCATTGGCTACAGACAGACATCCTAAGGATATCATAGTACAGTACCACTGCTAGCACAGTAATGCTCCTGTGGACTACAGCAGAGATATTGCCTAATATATGTGGACAGTCTGACACACCCTGGACAGTCCAGAGGTATGCACAGAACCCCTTAGTGCAAGACATGGGGATCAAGCCTGACAATGTGGATGTTAACAGCCATGTAGATGGGTATAACACGTACCTACTGGTATACATTTGCCCCCATAGGTTATGCATTCACACACCCCTGTCTGTCCTGACACATAATAACCGCTGGTACAGAGGTGCCATGGCTGCATATTACCCACTAGTTATTGACATACATCTGTACTGCATCCCACTGCTTTGTCTGACCTACATGACTGTTATAGTGGCCTGGCAGCAGTAAATCTGACAAGTATCTGGACATGACATCTCACTGGGTAAGTACACTAAGCTGCTAGACATGTAACAAAGCACTGTGCAGGCTACAGGCATACTGGCTCAACACTGGCCAACATTTCCTATGAAGGAATACACATGTACCTGCATATATAGCAGGCTCTACAGGCATGTCACAGCACAGAGTAACAGACACCTGTGTGAAAGTGCATAACCATAACCAATGTGATCACAGCCACAGCCACATATGGTAAGCTACCATAATACTACAGTATATGGACTATCTGTTCAACACCATCCTCATATGTGCCACTCACACACTAACCCTACATATACTGGCCTGCTACACAGTTTGGTCCGATGCCTGTCTGTGGTATGGGACATGTGTGTGTGTGTGTTTGGCCTTATAAACATGTAAGCCGATAGGGTAACATACAGTGGAGCAGCATGTAACATCAGATAGACCAGGACCAAGAACAATGACCTCTACCACAGTCTGTACACAGGCCAAGGTATATATTAACAATGCACCCACTGTCGACAATCACCACAAGTACATAGACCTCAGTACTGTATGCACAACCACAGAATGTCCATGTTATGTCATCAAATATAACCTCTACTATACATAACATGTGTAGCAGTCTGATATCTCAATGGCTTGTTATCAGATATGACATCACTAAATATGGTCTATAGCACATATGCACCTTTTACTGCATGACATATGTACAAAGGGTGACAGAGTTGTGGTTGGCGGCATAAACACAGGGCTGTGATAACCTCATACATTTACTGTTGAAACAGGGTTTGTTGAAACAAATGTACTATGAGGGATATGAAGTCAGTAACTCTCACGGCTGTCACCATCTACAGGCTGCAATCCTCACACTACCTTCTGCAGTTCACAGATAGGTGCTCTGTGGATAATACATGAAAGAAAAGGCACTACACACTGCCCAGTCTGCAGAAGACCCTCCAGATGGGGTTTTTCTCATAAACATAGTACTGACATGACAGGTATTAAAACATGTAGGGCAGCCATATCCACACACACCCTGTTAAACCAACCTTACCCCAAATGCAGTATAGCAACACTTATAGTCTGTAGTCAGATCAGGCACATCCCTCTCCTGTGTGATGGCCTGTTTCCACAGTGTATGTTGTTAGAGGTAAAGCCCCAATCCATCTGTGATGCTGTTTGCCAAACAACAGATCGAGTTCCTGCTCACAGTGAATGAAAAGGCCCAACACCAACATGATGTTCCTAGATATTGGAGTGTGTTACAATGCAATTGGCTATGAGAATGTTACCACAGCTGTTCCACATGCAATCAGCTAGAGGAGGGCTGCAATTTGTGTGGAGGCCATCAGCTGATCATGAGCATCACTTAAAATACACATGCTGCTGCCTAAGCAAAGCAGGTGTAAGTCTCCACATCCACCAGAGAGGGAGAGAGAGAGGCAGACAGAGGCAAAGATAAGTCAGGGAGGGGTGGGAGAGTAGAACATAAGCATGTTTGTGTCACACACCTACCAGTACAGGGTATAAACCCCTGATGACTATGTGGTGCTATCACATGTCTATGCAGTTATTAGATGCGCCACATAGGTTACATGTTGAGGAGCCCTCCAAACTTATATGTGATGGTGAGTGACATCTGCAACAGTGATATGGTAGCTATACAGTAGGTGTAGTACATATGACTGTCCCCATGAACATGTGTCAGCGTCAACACAGCCACACTCTCACAGGGATGCACATACATTGACACACTTGGCAGGGACAGGAATACAACTCATCACTAGTGAGATTGCCACAACACAATACTGTGCAGGTATCACATGCATCACAGGGGTCATATGGAGGTTATATGTGCAAAGGGTATGTAGAGGTGTCTGACAGACAGCATGCTTCAGTATGCCAATGGGGGTTGTAGTGAGTGTGAATGCGGTCATAGGCATTGTACAACACTCACACATACACAGGGTGCCAGTACTGACATGCATGGGTGCATTGTTTTATGGGTGTGTAGTGGTCGACTGTGCCAGAAGGGTATACAAGGCTAGGTGATGGGTATACCTTGGCATCAGGGGTGTAGTGTCTGGATTTGCCCACACAGATGGGTATTGTATTCACCTTCCAGTCCCCAGGGTAACTATTGCATGTGGCCAATGCTGTGTATTGCTTGCCATGTATGTGTTCCTTAGTCCATAACATGGATGGTGTCTGGGATGTGCACAACTCCCACATGCATGTACAGGACATGTGGAACTGTACCTAGGGTGTCTGGCCCATGTTGTGTACACAGATTGTTATCATCAGATGTGCCAGTCCTGGCCTCATGTGGCGGCAACTGTTAATGGACAGCAGGTTGACCCTGCACCTACATTGATAGCATGATACTGGTATTCCCTGGTGTCAGTGGCATCTGTCCACACAGGGCATGTTTTTCCAGCATGGTATGTCCTTTGTGGGTCACATTTGATGGCACCACAGGTGTTGCAGGTGTTCAGTGGGGAACATAGGGAAGGTGCACTGCCAGCATGTAAGTGCCTATTGGACTGATGGACAGGGTGCCATGCCCTCTGTAGCCCACTGCAATCACACCATGGTTACTATCAGAGGGCAATATGCAGGGTACTACCAACATAGTAGCTGTTGCCTAGGCAAGTGTGTGTGTGTGTGTGTGTGTGTGTGTGTGTGTGTGTGTGTGTGTGTGTGTGTGTGTGTGAAACATTGGTTGAGAGTGTTCTCTGGATAATACAAGGGTTGCTAACTTTGTTTGCCTGGTCTTGATGTCACATGTAGGGGTATAGATTTGCACCCTAGCCGCTCAGCTATTTCACATCTGTTATCCCTGCATGGTGGACATTGTGATGTATACTAGGGCCAAAATATAAGAATTTTTCAAAACCTGCTCCACATTGAGTCCAATTGTTACACACTCACATCCACCTCCACACAGGATACGAATGACGAACACAGACACACACACACACTTGTCATGTCTCGGATTAGAACTCCTACCTAATTAGTTTACTACACTATAGTGCTATGCAGTTATAGGATGCACCATGGAGATTACTGGAGTACTCCTTCCCCAAAGGTGTATTTCACTGTGAATGACATCAGCAGGATTGACAAAGTAGGGCATTTGAATTGTAGTGAGTGTGACTAGCCTAAAATGCATTGCTCCCTACACAGACATACACAAAAACATCCACAACTGCCATGTGTGGCAATTGAAACCCTACCAGAGTTTTATATCATACTGTAGCATGAAGCTGTTATAGGATGCACCATGGGGAATACTGGAGTGCTCCTTCCCCAATGGTGTATTTCACAGTGAATGACATCAGCAGGATTGCCAAAGTGGGGCATTTGAAAAGTAGTGAGTGTAACTAGTATAAAATGCATTGCTCCATACACAGACAGAAATACACACACACACACACACACACACACACACACACACACACACACACACACACACACAGTTGCCATGTCTGGGATTAGAACTCCTACCTAACTAGCTTACAACACTACAACAGTACACAGTTATAGGATGCGCCACAGAGATTACTGGGCTACAGCTTTCCAAAAGGTGTATTTCCCAGTGTATGACATCAGCAGCATTGCCAAAGTAGGGCATTTGAATTGTAATGAGTGTGACTAGCCTAAAAAGCATTGCTCTCTACAGACACACACACACACACACACACACACACACACACACACACACACACACACACACACACACACACACAGGGTTGCCATGTCTGGCATTAGAATTCCTACCTAACTAGTTTATCACAGTACAGCAGTATGCAGTTATAGGACGTGCCATGGAGATTACAGGGCTTCAGCTTTTCCAAAGGTGTATTTCACAGTGTATGACATCAGCAGCCTTGTCAAAGTAGGGCATTTGAATTGTAATGAGTATGACTAGCATATAAACCATTGCTCTCTACACAGGGAGAGACACACACAGTTGCCATGTTTGGGATGTGAACTCTTACCTAACTAGTTTATCACATTACAGCAGTGCACAGTTATAGGACATGCTACAGAGATTACCGGGCTAGAGCTTTCCGAAAGGTGTATTTCACAGTGTATGACATCAGCAGCATTGCCAAAGTAAGGCATTTGAATTGTAGTAAGTGTGACTAACCTAAAATGCATGGTTCTCTACACAGACATGGACACACACACACACACACACACACACACACACACACACACACACACACACACACACACACACACACACACACAATTGCCATGTCTGGGATCAGAACTCTTACCTAACTAGTTTATCACACTATAGCTGTACGCAGTTATGGGACATGCCACAGAGATTACAGGGCTACACCTTTCCCAAGGGTGTATTTCAAAATGGATTACCTTAGCAAACTTGTCATAGTAGGGCTATGGGGAGGGCATTGTGTGTGCATGGGCCATGACCCATTCATCTAGATGTTGACACACCACATGCAGGCACATGCAGGGTTATATTCCACAGGTATATGTATACAGCTGCTAGAGGACTACTTCCTTGTACAGTCATGTTGCACAGCTAGCACTGGTACCACATAGTCTGTAATGCTGTCAGATACCAGTGGCTAATGTCTACAGTGAGTGACATCTGAACCTCATGTGGTTGTAGCCATTTGGCTGTGTGCTGGGTGGGACAGGCCTCATAATGGATGGCTCTTAGTCACAGTCACTCTCGTCCACACATCTATGTATGTCTACTTTTATTATAGTGTGTTGTCCTTGGATATATGCCTGTATTCCTAAACACTGTGTGTGCAAAGCATGAGTGGTGCATACTGAGAAGTGTCTGCACTAACATCTGCAGCTGCCAGATATGTCTGGTCCACTGTTGTTTGCAGACATGGGCTTCATTTGTTTAAGTATGTGAGCATGCCCAGTTTGCCCTTCTCTATTGAATGTGTGGATCGATTCCAGGTAGTTTGTACTCCAGTGCAGACCTTTGTGTTGTACACCTACAGGTATCAAACTGTTTTTGCAGGGTATCCATCGATCATTTGCCAATATGGGGGCAAACTGTGCAGGGGATAGTGTGTACTATAGGTGATTGTGTCTGTGCTGATTCGGCTGCATGGTACTGCTGTTAGCAGAGATATTCAGACATGTGTACTGTTATACACAGTGATGTTTTCTGTTCTCATGTACTGTCAGGTGGACATTCTTCCTCACAGTGATGTCTTGGGGGACAGGAGTGACTGCAGTTGTCTCCGGTATTGTGGGCAGACACCTACGTATTCATGGTAAGTTATGCCATTCTGGAGGGGGAGCTGCAGACACTTGCTGTTGGGTCTGTGTATCCGGTTCAGCACCTTGGTATAGTGCTGGCAGAGGATCCCATACTTGTACATCCATCAACATGACAGCATGGGCTTATCTTGCTGTGGCAATGCCTCACAGCTGTACAGATTCGCACAGGTTACCGAGAGGCAGGGGCAATGGGTCAGGACATTACCCATGTTGTGGTGTACAGGCAGATGTGTAGCCACCCATTTATGTGTTTGCAGCCAGGGATAGTGTGTGCACACAGCTTGGTGTCAGACCCTGCACATTCCATGCTGTCAATGCTCCCACCACCCTCTGTTATTCTAACCTCTTCCATACATTATGCATGCATTCTCTAATACTTTCCCTAAGGGTATCACCCCATCACAGGTGTGTGTTAGTGTTGGTCTACAGTTTATGCAGTGGGACATGGTGGACATGTTACTGTGGTTTGTCCACATGGCCTTGCATATGGCTTATGTGGAGTTTGTTATGTTGTTATTTGGGTATCCATGACATAATATGCATTGGCAGTACATGTGAGACACAGGCCTTTGGCAGAGGCCTGTGGGGCATTAGGTGTTCCTGCGGGCCAGATGTGGCAGGCCATTGCATTCTGTCAGTCCTAGAGTCTCAGACCACTGTACAGTATATTCCCCTGGGGTGACAGGGTAGGTGTGATAGGTGTTGATCAGGTGGTGTGGATGTTGGCATAGTGCTACCCACAGCTAGGAGCACACCTGCATGGGATACCTGTACTGCATGCTGCATTCTTCCGCTACTGCTGTATACAGGTGGGGTCATACTGTACTCATTCCCCACAGCAGGGATATGACCAGAGAGGTACCTGTGGGTGGTGTTTGCATGAGCTGGGTGTGTGTGTGCTATGGACACTACTTGCATCTGACACACATATATGCATGGGACATTCCAGTTATGCTGGCATGTGCAGGTACATCAGCTGTTTCCCAATACATCAGTCATACCTCCTTTGTGATCTGCAAGTGTTCGGGCAGACATCACCTGTATCCCTTACTACAGGACCAGTTACTGTGATGCATACCTGTATGTACAATTCCAAGGGTGTCTCCATTTCACAGTGACACAATATATACTGTATGTCTGGGGTACTTTCTCCTGTGTACTGCTTGTATATCTAGCCCAACAGCCATGCCATTTCAGTCTTTCAGATGGTGCCACATATTACCACCATACATTTACAATGGCTTACTGCTAGCATGTGTTATACTGGTGGGGATTGTCTTTGGCACTGCAGTTGTGAGGGCTTGTCCCTGTTATCAGCAGTAGTGGGCAATGGCCACCAGGTCTTACCTCAACATGCATACATACTGACCAGTCTCACACAATATGAAACACACACCATCCTAACACACACAGACCTGCATATTGTGCAAATGCTACAACCTATCCTGCTACCTTGGCCACCTCTGGGCATCTGTGCTCCACTCGTATTATACCGACTCATACATGTTACTACATTTATACACAGAATTGGGGGGGGCACACCTGACTGTTACTGCATTTCTACATTGGATTGGGGACAGGGCACACCTGACTGTTGCTACATTTCTACATAGGATTGTGGGGGGGGGGGCACCTGACTGTTTCTACATTTCTACACAGGACTGGGGGCACACCTGACTGTTACTACATTTCTACACTGGATTGGGGGTACGGGCACACCTGACTGTTTTGACATTTCTACACAGGAGTTGAGGGGTCACACCTGACTGTTACTACATTTCTACACAGGACTGGGAGGGCACACTTGACTGTTACTGCATTTCTACACAGGATTGGGGGCACACCTTACTGTTTCTACATGTCTACATAGGATGGGGGGCACACCTGGCACTTGTACACATTTGCTATGACTGTAGTGGTATGTTAGGTACTCCATTTCATTCTGTATTCTAACCTATCATGCTGACTAGAGGCATATCGGTGTACTACAGGTCTTAGCTTTGGTTGACCTACATATTAGTGTCTGACTTCCTACCCTTCAGAACTAACATCCCACTGCCTGACCTGCTGTAGTCTGTCTGTGTAGGCCTGGGGGGAGGTTACCTATAGGCATCATTCAGAGGCCATAGCACAGCCTCTGTTTGTGTTTGCCTACACCTGTCCTGCTGGCTGAGACTGTTGTCGGGTATGTCAACTTCCCTGACTGGCATGTGTAAGTCATATGGACACACATGTTGCCCAGCACATTTCCTGCAGTGGTTTTTGTCGCCCTGTGTAGTACTGGCTACTATGATGACTCCAGTATTTGTTACAGATGTCATGGTGCCACTATGGGTGTCTACTATCTGCTGGCATACCATTCAGCCACCCGATTCCCTTGCATGCTCACATTCATACCATAGATACAGGTAACGACACATTCTACTCCATTCAGCAATTAGTAGGTTGATTGACCTACCTTGTGGGTGTGCCAGTATTGAGGATGGTGGTGGAGGGCTGCCTATGTCGGATGCACATAGTACACTCCCTATACATGGTTGAGCACAGGTAGTGTCATGTTTAGCATCCCTTTTTCTGTATGTGCGAGTCAGAGAGAGGTGTCATTCCCTGGTTCCCTACTGTGTCAGTGTATGTGCTATGCGTTGCCCCTTTGCCAAGGCCAGGGCATACTGGGCATGCCTCCATCTTCCTACTGGGGCAGGCTCAGGTTGTTCCTTCTCTGAGTCACTCGGTGCCTGTGCAGGCCTTGGCATTGGTGGGGGGCTGTGTGGCCAGGCCCCGTGCTGTTCCTGCTGCAGCTGTTTCCGCAGAATCATATTGTGTAGCATGGGACATACCATAACAATTTGAGTACATGTAGCTGGTGAGTACTGCAAGGCTCCACTGGATGTGTCCTGGCACAAGAACCGTGACTTGAGCATCCCAAACCACGCTCTATTATAAGTCTGGTCTGTGCATGTGCCTCATTATGGCATTCTTGTTTGGGTGTGTGTGCATTTCTGATGGGTGTCATCCAGTGTGTAACCAGCATCCCCCACTAGGTGACCGTAAGGGATGTCCCCATTGGCAAATCTCTGGTACAGCTGTGTCAGATGCCAGATGTGGGAATCATGATAGCTTCCAGGGCAGCCGGCACACACATTCATTATAATGCCCTAGGCATCGCACACGACCTAGCAGTTGGAGGGGAGGCCCTTGCGGTTGATGTAGACCCTGCCCTGATCACCGGGTGGTGCATTGATGCATATGTGCATGCAGTCTATAGCACCCACTACCTCAGGGTATTCTGCTATTTGGTGGAAGAGATGCATATTGCTGGCTAACACGTCACAGGTGTTGAGGAAATATACGTGCTCACCGGCATGTTCTAACATGGCATCCAGGAACTGGTGGAATACTCTGGATGCTGATGCCTGTGAGATCCCCATGATATCCTCAGTTGAGCTTTGGGAGGTACCTGTGGCTAGTATTCCTAGGCCTACACATACCTTGGTTTCCACTGGGATGGGTTCCCCTCTGTCAGTTCGGTGTGTCAGGCGTGGCCAGCACAGCTCAACAATTTGCTGTAGAAGGTCCCTGTCCACCCTATAGCGCTCCACTTTCTCCAGCTCATGTAGCCCCTGGTAGGTTACCCTGGGTCTGTACAGTCTTCTCCGTCTCCTCACTGTGGGTTGGTCGACAGCATTCACATCCTCACCACCCTCAGCCTCTTCCACATGTTGTTGTATGATGCCTACTGCAGCCCCTATCATTTTCTTGTTTTGTTTGTTAAAAGTTCCCCACTTGTATACACCGGTGGTGTAGAGTATATAGGAAAAAACAGAGAGGAAGGTGTATGCATAGTTTATAGTAGTGTTCTGGGCTGTGCTGGTCTGCTGCCTGTGTAATTGGCTGAGTCTAATACATTTCACCTGCCAACTATGCTAGTTCACCTAGATTACCTTCCTACTGCTGTTTTCCCTTCCCATTGCCTTCCTGTTTAAGCCCAGGGGCACGCCATGCAAACACAGTGCACAAATGTGCACAGAGCTGCTATTTCCTGGTTTACTTTGGCAATGTAAAGAGTGCTAGGCAGCCTCAGACACACACCCTTGCCTAGCTGGGCTAAGTTAGGAGCAAAACTGAGCCACAGGGCTTCAGTCTGCTTACAGTATGCCTGACACACACCCCTATGATGTCAGCTAACTCCTAGGCCTGCACCAAGCTATTCCTGCTCTTACACTGTTGGGAGCTGACTAGCATGCAGGGGGAATCTGGGATTCATTATCATTTCCCTCATTTGCATAGGATTGCCTGCTAATGCATAGTTACATGTCTCACACTGAACCTCCCCCCTTAGCAACCACTACTCACTGGCCATGTTGTCTTCTGTCTGCCATTGACTATAATGGCAGAACAGTGATTTTAGTTAGAATCCTTATTTTAGATTTATTTTCTTATTTTCCCCCTGATCCTGTTTGTGTGCCGCTGCCCCACGCTTAAACAGCCGAGATTGGCTAAAAAAATAAATATTGATTTTTTTTTTTCAACTGTTTTCCATGCCAATGACCTTATACTTGGCCATTGGCATGCTTTCTAAATGATATGCACCGTTTATTTGGAGCTGGCATGGCTACATTTTGGAATTTGCAGAAATGTACTCCGTTACTGGTGGAGTGCATTTCTGCAGATTACACTAGTCCCGCACAGCTGGTTTCCATCTTCCTGGATCACAAATTAACCTCATTTGCATGGATTTCTCCTGCAAATGGAGTAATTTGCATACAGAGGCTAAGTCCGTGCAGGACTAGTGCAGGAGCACTTGTGCATGCCCCTACAGGTTATTCCTGGGTGGCACGGCAGACATATTGCCTGCTGGAGCTCCTGCACTAATTCTGCATGCCGTGCAGGCCTTGCAGAATCTGGAGGATTGTGTAAATAAATCAACCCCTAATATTTTTAATAACTGACATGGGATCCACGTGAGCTATGACCAATTCAGACATTTGGGACCTCAGTTTAATGTGTCATTCTCAGGATGGCACAATCAGGAGTGCAGCACTTCCTTAAGTTGCACTGCAGTGTCAGTACTGGAAAATTAATTTAACCACTTGGTATGGGTATAGAACCTACAGCCTAAGTATGCTACCTTCTGAGGCATTGACGTGATGTCTGCACGTATGTTTTTTTTCATCAGTAACTTGTGATTGAGTGACCATTTCATTGTTTATTGATAACATGTTATGTGTACTATTTTTTTTCAGTTTTTGATATAATTAAAGACTACATTATTATCACTTCTAAACTTTGAGACAAAGATAAACTCATTGCTAGAGCTGGAAGATTCTATGAAAATATAAGAACAAATAAGTAATTTCTATGCTTTATTTAAGCTAGACTTGATTTTTTTGACTAGGGTAATTACTGAATATTATACAGTAGGTTCATAGGGTCATAGATGTTTACTAGGCTAATGACCACAAGGTCCTTTTTAAGCCTAGCCACCCATCCTACATCTCTGACAAATTCTGATACCCTTGGTAAGTGAAGCAGGGTTTGGAAGATGAACCATTTACAGGTTCCCTGTGTCCATTAGAGACATAGGTGCCAAACCAGGGATGAATTTCCTGTTTTCTATCCAATTGTCCAGGTTGCACTTGAATTGGGTTAGAGAGGATCTCTGCTTCACATGGATGGGGAGTCTGTTCCAGAGACTGGGTAATCTCTGGGATACATACCTGTCTCACCAGCAGGTCCTATTTATATCTCAGACAAGTTTTAAGTCTTTAGAATGGGTGATTCTGGTGCTGTTTGTTTTGCAGATATGCAGGAGGTCCATCAGAGTGGGGGTCTGACAATGCCCTGTATGTCAGGCATAGATCTCCCCTCAAAAGCCTGTAGGAGACAGAATAAAGGGATAGAGCCTTGAGCTGGCCTGCATAGGACATTTTACTTAAACCCTCTATTCTTTTAGTGAGGAACCTCTGTGTACATTCCAGTTGTTAGATATGCCTGGTTTGGTACATCCTTATGAGTCTGTTAAAAGAGTGGATTTATACTTCAGGATTTCTAAGTTTTATGACTCTAAAAATTAATTCTAAAATCCTGTTTGCCTTACTACCATTCCTGACTATGTGGTATCACAATTCATCTTGCTATGAGCTTAACGTCTCGTGTCAAATATGCTTCTGCTTCTTTATTTTAAACTGTCTTCTTCCAGTTAGTTTCCCTGTACAATTTCCATACTTTCTTTTTCACTTTTCCATGCTTAGTTTTACTTTTAGGATTTTTAGCCTAGTTATAGCCACCAATCCATCCATCCATTCATCCATCCATCCAGCTAGTTAGCTCTTTTTATTACCCATTTTTATAATGCAGGGATACAGGTAGATGGAATCTCTCCTAATAAGCAATACGCATAAAACAGAAGATTCATCATGTATGGGATACCAGTTTGTTGCCAGCCATATACTCATCTGTGTGCATATATGTGCATGCATACACTAACAGAAACATATAAAAGTACACACGTACAAGCACTCACACACACGCATGCACGTGCATACACACACACACACACACACACACACATATCCACATTCATGCATGCAAATACACATTACACATATTGCTACGGTAATTTGAAGCATTACCAATTCACCTACTGCATATCTTTGGGTTGCATGATGAAACTATAACTTTGTCAAAAAATGTAGATGGGGGAGGGTATGCAAAAGCATCACAGAAAGCAACCAACCACAAAACAAATTAGTGAGCCAATTGTGAGGCAGCAGTGATAATCCCTGCTCCACTTTCTGACTACTTTGTTATTGTAAAAAAATGTGAGTCAACCACCATGCTACAAGACAAAAAAGAGTAAAATAAAATAAAACTTTTATTAAAACAAAAAGTTAGCACTTTCGTGGGGTTGACGCTTCATCAGACCATACTAATGTCTTTCGGCTTTTCCCGGTTAGGGGTCACCACAGTGGAACTCCGGTCTGCTAATGATTGGCAGTGGATTTTTAAGGTGCCAGGTTGCCAGCCTGATGTCCAGCCTTCAATGAAGGCACACCCATTCACGCAAGCACCTACCCATATGCCTTTAAACTTCACTCGACCGTGGGGAGGACACATAGACACCACATAGAAGGCGCTCCAGCCGAGAATCGAACTGGAGAACCTTTTGCTGTTAGGCAACAATGCTAACCAGAACATTTGATTTATTACAATTACTAACCAATCATCAGTCTACATTAATTAAAGCAATTATGAATAACCAATCAAAGTGACCGCCTCCTAAACAGGGTGGGTTGAAGTGAAACCCCAGAGTTAAGACCAGGTAACCTATGGGGTTATAAGGAAATCAACCATTTTAATTCACACATTTCAATGTAAGTGTTAAAGTCACCCTTTCTGACACTAGGTCTAAGTAACTGTAACACCCTAAACCTAAAAACATTATGCCCTGTATGGGACATAACATGATTTACTAATGCACTGGTTGATATATTTCTACGAATATGGCCCAAATGTTCAAGTATATGCTCCCTTAGCTGTCTAGTTGTCTTGCCAACATAAAACCCAGAACAGGATCTGCAGGCAGCCAAGTATACCAGAGCACTGCTCCTGCAAGTGGCTGTAAATCTAGGGGAAAAAGGATGTCCTGTAACTGGATGAATGAAATAAACATCAGAGGAAATGGAAGAACAAGCCTTGCAATTATGGAATGGAAACGTTCCTTTCTTACTGGTGGTCTCTACTTCAATACTTCTAGGCCCATAGCACAAAAGCCTCTTAATGAACATACTGTTCCTAAAAACAAAGGAAGGATGTGCCCTAACTATCTGCCCAATATTGCAGTCAGCTAGCAAAATAGGCCAATTCTTTCTTACAACATTGCAATATTGCTGAACATTGCTGGAATATGTATAAAAACAAACTAGACCCATCTTTCATGCCTCTGGGCTGTTTAGTCTGATAGATAGTGGATATAGATGAAAAATAGGGGTGGCTATATCTTTTCTACTGCTAATGGTTGCCAAACGTGTACTGGCTATAGAACGGTGGTGATAGCCTCTATGTAAAAAAACATAATTTAATGTATCAAGAGCACTCTCAAAAACATCATCATTAGTAGATAATCTTGAAATCCTCATAGACTGACCTTTGAGTATATAAGAAAAAATATGGGGGGGGGGTGCATGCTGGATTTGTGCAAAACCACATTCCTCCAGCAAGAGTACATTTTACTTTCCAATGACCCAAGACCATTTTTAAAAACTGTGACATCTAAAAAATCAGTAGATGCCGATTTTTCTAAAGGGCATATCTTTGTATGGCTAAGGAGTGAGGTCAATGATTCAGGTGACAGAAAACGAGTTCCGATGCAACCTGCAGTGCCCACTAATTCTGCTCCATTTAAGGATGACTACCATTTAGCTGCACTTAACACTTCTACTCCTCTTACATCTATACCGCCTGCAACTTTAAATATGGATGATGTTGAACGACCTGAAAATCAATCTTGTGGTGTGGTAGACACACCCACTCCACTTAGTGCTAGAGCACAGTCAGGAGTAAGCTCTGACTTAGTCTCTTTTAATGTGCTTACTGCCACTAATCAGATATCAGCTACATCCTGTGATTGTACACAGGAAGATTTAAACAAACTGGGAGCAGGAAGTAAAGTAAAGGGTTAGAGTAACATTAATGGTTCCAATGCTTTTCTCTGAATCCTTTTATTGCCGTACCACTACCTACAAGATTGGACTCCTCGACCAGAAGAGGGCACTCCCTACAAAGGGGCAGCCAGAAGAGAAAGACTTCCATGGAGGATCGCTCCATGATGAGACTCAAACTGCAGATGTTCAAAATCGGGAAGAGTTAGTATATAACCTTTCTGACTTTATTTTATCAACTGCACATTGGAATGTGCTTAACAAAGGTTTGACTTTTGTTCCTGCAACTAAATCAGAGTACACTGATCTTGTTAAAGACTGTTTTGCCAGGAAGGTTATGCTGCAGTCTATTTTTGGTAAACAGAACTTGTCCTCTTGGTTTCCTCATTGGAAACTTTTGTCAAATTATGTGAGAGTGAAATGTTTGATTTATATCATTCCTCTGAACATTGCTTTCATAATTTTATGTTAGCTGAAAAACAAACTTTATATGAGTTAAGGTCTAAACCCTCCATTAGCATAAGACCTGCAGATAAGGGAGAGGCTGTGGTTATTTTAAATAGGACTAATTATTTAGCTAGTATGAATGCTATGTTGAATGATTCAAATAATTATATGAAAGTTGGTCCCAAGGATGTGGATAAATGTTTAAGAACTGTAAAAAATGATCTGTATGATTTGCTGATGTGTGGTCTCATCGATTTGAGTGTTTATAACTGTCTTATGGTTGAGCATCCATTGACACCGATAATACATGGACTTCCTAAAATTCATAAAAGCACTTGTGACCTATTGCATCCTATTGTTTAAGGACGTGGATGGGTTACAGAGCCCCTTTCAGTGTTTGTAGAGGGTAAGCTCAAACCTTTACTGCTCAATGTTCCATCAGAACTTGGAGATACTCAACACTTTCTTTCTATGTTGTTTGCAGCAGTATCTGGGCTTGATGTCTCAGATTATCTTTTGGTGATGTTAGACATCCAAACATTATTTACTATCATCCCCAACCAAGCTGGTGTGGACTCTATTAGATTGTTTTTGAAGTATAATAGTGCGTATTCGCACAATATGGTCACAGTTTCGTGTACTTTATTGGATTTAATATTGGACAATAACATCTTGTTTGAAAGTCAGCATTATTTGCAAGGTTGGAGGTAGCAATGGGCACACCATGCACTAACAGTTATGCCAACTTGGTGTTAGTGCAACGGGAGAAGGAAAGTGTCCATGCCAACAATCTATTTGGTCAATTTATTAAATATTATGCACAATTTGTGGATGACATAGTTGTCCTATTGGCAGGTTAGTGAGCTTTTTGATTTTGTGAATCATCTTAAAAGTACGTCTGGCTTTTTAAGATTTATGGTTTGTCATTCATTAACATCTATTGATTTTTTAGATGTCACAGTTTTTAAAAATGTTCTTGGGTCATTGGAAACTAAAATGTACAGGAAACCCTGCTGGAGGAATAGGGTTTTGCACAGATCCAGCATGCAACCCCCCCCCCCCCATATTTTTTCTAATATACTCAAAGGTCAGTCTATGAGGGTTTCAAGATTATCCATTAATGATGATGTTTTTGAGAATACTCTTGATATGTTAAATTTAGATAGAGGCTATCATTCTATAGCCAGTACACATATGGCAACCATTAGCAGAAGAAAGGATATAGCTGCCCCCTATTTTTCATCTAGATACACTATCCATCAGACTAAACAGCCCAGAGGCATGAAGGATAGTTCTAGTTTGTTTTTTACATATTCCAGCAATGTTCAGCAATATTGCAATGTTATAAGAAAGAATTGGCCTATTTTGCTAGCTGACTGCAATATTGGGCAGATAGTTAGAGCACATCCTTCTTTTGGTTTTAGGAACAGTATGTCCATTTAGAGGCTTTTGTGCTATGGGCCTAGCAGTATTGAAGTAGAGACCATCTGTAAGAAAGGAACATTTCCATGCCATAATTGCAAGGCTTGTTCTTCCATTTCCTCTGATGTTTGTTTCATTCATCCAGTTACACAACGTCTTTTTTTCCCCTAGATTTACAGCCACTTGCAGGAGCAGCAATCTGGTATACTTGGCTACCTGCAGCTCTTGTTCTGGGTTTTTATGTTGGCAAGACAACTAGACAGTAAGGGACCATATACATGAACATTTGGGCCATATTCATAGAAATATATCAACCAATGCATTAGCTAATCATGCTATGTCCCGTGCAGGGCAAAATGTTTTTAGGTTTAGGGTTTTACAGTTACTTAGGCCTAGTGTCAGAAGGGGTGACTTTAACACTTACATTGAAATGGATTATTTGCTTACAAGCCCATAGGTTACCTTGTCTTAACTCTGGGGTTTCACTTCAACCCACCCTGATTAGGAGGCAGTGACTTTGACTGGGTGTTCATAATTGCTTTAATTGATGTAAACTGATGATCGGTTAGTAATTGTATTAAATCAAATGTTCTTTTTTGTTCTATATGGCCTGATGAAGCGGCAACCCCGCCAAAGCTCTAACCTTTTGTTTTAATAAAAGTTTTATTTTATTTCACTCTTTTTTGGCTTGTACTGTGGTGGTTGACTCACATTTTGTTTTTTACTATTTCATATTTGATTTGTGGGTCACCTTTGGCAGTTGGCTTACTTGTGTTTTTACTCTTTACTTTGTTATTGTATCATTGTTATAACACCTAATGTGACATCATCTACATATTTGTTATGGAATATTTTGACTTTGTACTTCATACCTTTTGTATATGTGTTGATTAAATGGAATATTAACACTAATTTCTTTAACAAACACACACACATACACACATGCACGCATGCACGCACACGCACGCGCATGCACGCACACACACACACACACACACACACACACACACACACACACACGCACACACGCACAGTTTATTATAAACAGTCATCCTTGCTATTATCTTACTCTGATTCACATTGTCCATTTTTAATGAAAAGTCTCTTCCCCTTACTAAATCTGTAAATAGTTTAAAATCCATGAGTGCTTGTGCTAGAACTGAGTAGTCAGTCATTAACATTATCAAATGCACTTCTACCATACAACCAGAATATATTCTCAAAATACAGCCCCTTTCCAATTGTTCTTATTTTCCCATTAAAATTATTTCCACACATTTTACTTATTTATTTATTTTCTTGTTTGTTTGTTACTACAACTGTACTATTTTGTGTTACACATATCTGAATTCTCCCTGTATGCTTCCTGCAGTTTCCTTGTGCTTGATAATACATTCATTGTCTGAAGTTCCCTGTATTTGAAGTGCTTCTCCTATGTCTGGTCAAGTCTAAACTCAACAAGGACTCAAGTCACCAATTTCAACTCATGGGATCTCAATCCAATGAGAAAATAAACAAGTATTTTTGCAAGATGGCTTGCTACCAACCTTAAATTTACACATACCACTCTACTGTTGCACAAATGTGGAAAAAGAGAGAAAACAGAAGGAAAAAAAAGGGAAATCACTGTAAGAACTCATGTAGAAACCACACCACCAGTGATTTGCAATGGGAAATAGCAGTGAGGGATTTCACCCTTAGAGAGCTAAAAATGAACAGAGGAGCTTTATCAAACCTTTGTGTTGTATCTTGACAAGGTGTAGGGTGGTCATTCTGAATCTGCAAGGCCATGGAGCAGATTATCATGGACCTCATTAAGAAGGACATTGGCAACCTCCAGATGCTTGATCCCACACAGTTTGGTTTTGTCAAGGGCAGGTCATGCCTGTTAAATTTGGTTGACTTCTTTGAGGCAGTCACCAAGGCCATAGACGAGGGGAAGGCGGTGCACACCACCCGCCTTGACCTGGCCAAAGCCTTCGATACTATTCCTCACTCAGGTATAATACATAAACTCTCTCATCTAGGCATCAAATTGCCACCATTGTTTGGAAAGCTTTCTACATGGCCCAACTCATTAGTAAAGGCATCTCATCCAGGGGCAAGGTGGTCATAACATCCCCGTATTCTTCCCTTATAAATACCCATTATTGAGTACAAAGTCCCTTTCGGGATTTACCTCACAAAGCACATGAAGCAATTGGAGAGACCACAGAGGTTCATCACCCAGAGAATACAAGGCATCAAACATCTACCCCACATAGATAGGCTAAAAGCCCTGTCCCTCTACTCAGTCTCCTACAGACTCCTCAGAGGTGACTTCTGTCTGGAATACAAAGCAATCTCAGACCCTGCCCTGATGAGACAGCTGCATATCCGCAAGTCAAGCTGCACTTGAGTAACCACTTGAGTAACCCACATGCGTGACCTCAACCTGGTCTGTGGCATCAATAGTACGTGTTGGTGGGACAGATTTGTGTCCCAGAGACTCCCCCTTTTGTGGACTAGACTCCCTTTCCATGTAAAGCAAAGTACCTCATTAACCCTTTTTAAGCGCAACCTGGATAACTGGATGGGGAACAGAAAATACACCCCTGGGATTCCACCTGTGTCCCTGCTGAGCAGTGACATAGGGTACTGACTCTTTGGAACATGGGCTAAATTCTTGGTTAGGCTTGTAAGAACCTCAGGGCCAATAGCCTAGTAACTTCCTATGATCCTGTGATACTATAAATGTCACTCATTCTCTTACTTTTGAACACACATGAATATATTATTATATATATATATATATATATATATATATATATATATATATATATATATATATATATATATGTATATACACACACACACACACACACACACACACAGACATATATATATATATTTATATATATATATATATATATATATATATATAGAGAGAGAGAGAGAGAGAGAGCTTAGATATAGCTATAGACATAGATATTCATTGATATATATTAGTTCACCGAAAAATGCAGTTTCAGTGAACACCTAAATGGTGACCGCACGTCAGCATAAATTGTTTCAGAGAATCGATGAATTTACCAAGGGCAAGTAAATACTTTCCTGCAGCACAACAGACCAACATGTAAGTAAATCAAATCCACTCAAGTGGGGGGCTTTGCCCCCCACACCCCCCTTAACTATATATACCATCTCCGAGATCACACTACAGTGGAGAAAAGGGAAAAGTTGAGTAGCTGTCCATCTACTTCTTTGCCCTTGATAAATTTAGTGAATCGCTGAAACGATTTTCGCTGAAGTGCAGTAGATGTTTTGGTATTCTCTGAAATCGCATTTTGGTGAACTAATATTGTGCTTGTGTGTGTGTGTGTGTGTGTGTGTGTGTGTGTGTGTGTGTGTGTGTGTGTGTGTGTGTGTGTATATAAATATACATATATATATATATATATATATATATATATATATATATATATATATATAGTTGCAACTCAAGGGGTAGAGTCACATTTGGTAGAAAGGTTTTTGTGGGTTTAAAAAAGAAAGAATGCACAGATGAGTGAATGCTCATTTGAGTGAAATACATATGGTTGAATTTATTTTTATATAGTGAAGGAAAGCAGGAGTGCATCAAAAAATTAATATTTGAATGAAAAAGTGGTGTTTGTGAAGATGTGC
Organism: Protopterus annectens; assembly: GCF_019279795.1. Lineage (NCBI taxonomy): Eukaryota > Metazoa > Chordata > Ceratodontiformes > Protopteridae > Protopterus > Protopterus annectens. The sequence goes on from NC_056726.1 coordinate 578,476,735, forward strand.
AAGAATGTGTTGTAGCAGTTGTGAATATGCAAGTGTGCCCAGGGGGATAGAATCAGTGTTTGCATGTTTTCTGCTGTCTGTGTTCTTTGTCCTTTTGTCTTGTGTAGGTGTACTATTAGGGAAAGGGTTTTTTAGTAACATACTGTGTAGGGTTAGGGGGTTAGGTTAAGTGAAAGGAATAGGGTTAGGGCTATGACTGAAATTCTCATACATGAGTAAGATGGTACTTGCCTGCTAACTTGAGATGTACCTCCTTGAAGAGAGACATGATGGAGCTCATGGTCTGTGTATCCCAGGCTGGTTTGAGACTAGCACAAAACAGCATTCTACCTTCTCCAAGGATAATGCCACAATAAGACAATTCACTTTAATAATTGGCTTAGTTTTTGGTGTCATTTATAGGAGGAACAATGTTTGTCAGCCTGGAAGGATATGGTTGACCACACTGCTTAGCAAGGATGGTCTGAATCTGTCCTCTCTAAGCTTTTGAATATTGATTAAAACCTTGTCCACTCCTATAGTGCTTTTTTTAAGCATTGCCAACCTGATAAATCTTCCAAGATAGCAAACCAGCCCAAGAAAATGTAAAGGTGTTACTACTCAATGCTGGAAGTCTAAACAAAAAACTCAACTCCCTGCAAGCTCTCCTCACCTCGAGAATGTAGATGTCTGTGCAGCTACTAAGACATGGTTTAAAGCCATAGACAGCACTCGGATAGTGCAAGGTTGTAATGTCTTCCACACAGTTAGATCAGCTACTGCACAGAAAGGAACAAAAGGTGGAGGTGTCTCAATTTACATAAAAAACAAATGTATCTCAAGGCTGGCAAACAGTATGACACACGAGCTTCTCAACATCCATATTTCAATAAGCAGTCTCATGTCATATCTTGTGGCCCAGGAAAACCAAAGCACATACTTAAACATACTGGAGACACTTCCCATTCAACCTGACACCATATTCATGAGCAATTTTAACTGCCCTACTATAAACTGGGACTCATACATAACTCCAACCATGCAGGCCCAGAGATTCCTGGAATTTGTTAACATAGACTCCCTGGACTAGCTGGTCCATCCTTCCAAAAGGGTACTAACACTCTTGTCCTGGTCCTTACAGACGTGGGGAATGTTATGCCCCCCCCACACACACACTCACACACACGCACACACACACACACACACACACACACACACACACACACACACACACACACACACACACACACACACACACACATACACACACACACATACACACAGTTTATAATGTCCTCACTTGTTACGTTGGAGCATAAAGTTGTCTCAGGACCCCAGCCAACCCTGGAACTTTTAGTAATTATTTTGGGACACACCTCTTAGTATTAAGTGACACCCTGACAAAAGTTCCACCCCCCCACCAAACCCTGAGAACACTGCTGTCTGAGCAGAATTGCTCATGGAAACTATGAAAATCATGTTGAGGACTGCATATAGACATCTGTAGCTATCCAGAATAAGCACAATACAGACTCAAAAAACAAGAATCCTTGGTGGAATCCCAACATCAACAGGTTGTATAACAAAGGGAAAAAATCATGGCAAAAATTAGGAAGTGTAATACCCAACAAGGTAAAACTTCTTCATCAATCTAAACAAGAAACCGGGGGGGGGGGGGGTAATCAAGTCTAACAAAGTCAAATTTGAAGTAAAAATAGCCTCCTAGGCCAAAGACAATCACAAGTCATTATTCAACTATGTCTACACTCTCAAAGGCAATAAACAACAATGTGTTGTACTAATTGTAAATAAAGATATCTATACTGAGCCAGAAGATATGGCAAATATATTTCCTAACAAATTTAGCTGCAGTTTTATCCCTCTTTTTCCCCAACACCCCACAGGAAATACCCTCAACTAAATCTCACCCAACTATCAAAAGGCAGTTTTATCCCTCTCTTCCCCCAACACCCCACAGGAAATACCCTCAACTACATCTCCCCCAACTATCAAAAGGAAACAGGTCCTCAATGCACGCTCCATGGACAAGAACTATGCATTGCTGGGCACCATTAATATCCCAGGATGCCTCCATAATAGCAAGAAACATGACCTATCAGGACCACTATAATCACTATTTAACCACAGCTTTCAGACAGACTTTATTCCAAGCAAATGAGGGACTGCAACTGCCATCTCTCTGTACAAGGCTGCGCCATCTACAAACCCAAGTAACTGCAGACCTATAGGTCTGACTAGTCTCATATTCAAAGCCATGGAAAGAATTATCATTGAAGTGATAAACAATGACATAGGAAACCTTCAGACACTGGATCCAGCCCAGTTTGGTTTCAACAAGGACAGGTCATGCTTCCTCAACCAGGTGGACTTCTTCAACAAGTACAGGTAAAGGAATTAAATTAATATTTGCTCCTTATAACATCCTAAACATTTTACTGAACTGCTCTTTGGCCCTATGGTAAAGAGAGATAATGTTCTTATTGTGACCCCAGACAACCTGGATTCCACTAGTGGTATGGGCTCTAAAAGGACCAGATGGAGCTATGGGTATGAACGGTTAACACCTGCTCACCCATCGTGGTGGAAGGCAGGCTACCTAAGCTTGCTTCACTAGCAGGAATAGAGCTACATGAGTTCCATGCTACAAGTGGCACACTGTTTGGTCAATAGGTTGTGGAAGCATATGCACCTCCCAGCAGTTGTTGAGCTCACAAGGAAGGTGCTTAGGAACTACTCCCCAGCACCAGTATGACAGTGCACCAGCAGCTTCAATCTTTTCTCGTGCTTTGGGCATGAGTTGGGTTGACCCTGGGAAAGGTTAAGGTGGGTGCAGTAGACCCAATGAATGAGGAGAGTAGCTGGGGGCAACTGATGGTCAGTTGTGGAGGGGGTGAACAAAAAAAATTTACTGAACTGTATGAACTGCATGAATACGTTTATTCTGCATTTCTCTTATATCTGAAAATGTGTTTATATCTATAAATAAACAGTTCATACAGCCATTAACTTTTAATTTGGAATAATCCATAAAGTAACACAGTACATTTATTTTTCATGTATGAAGCATCACTACAGTACAAGAATTTCACATTTTCACAATGTTTCCTGATGTGACTCTCCTCCCAGCAATTAAAATATTTTTGGCTGACCACCATAATACAAAATTTCCTTGCACTTATCCAAAAATGATACCATTCATATGTAAAACCATATTGTCTTTACATTTCAACATTATTTCCATCAACTATTCCAAAGTCCCAGTTCATCAAAAATAGATTGTGGTTTCTACTGAATTACATACCACCCCATAAATACAAGTAATACCCTTGACATTAAATTCCTTGACTCTGAAAAATGATACAAACAAACTCGAGTTCATCCTGACACTCCCACCACATTGAAGCTGTTGCCTAACACACACATGTTTCATAGTTTCAGAGTTCCACCACATTTCTAGTCCTGATTTTTATTTAAAAATAATGCCACACCACCTTCCTACTGGCAAATGTCAGGACATGTTACCAATTGATTTGAACTCCAGATTTGAACTCCACACTGACTGAGCAATGCAGATTTACCAACAAACATTCATATTGTGTAAGCTATCTTTAATCATTAGTTCTGATTACACAACACTTTCTGTTAATAAAAGTTTATATTTGCATCATCTTCACTACTTATGGGATTGCTAATTCCATACAAGTATTTTTCTATATCTTTTTCTTTCCTCAGTGATGCCCTGACCATCACTTAGCCTAATACTGTCCTATTACTCTAAACACAAAGGTCCAGCATACTTTTAGAACAGGGATCATCCCAAGGGGAACAACTCAGAAATAAAACCTAACTGTTTTATACTAAGGAAGTTGTAGAATAGTCTCAGTATGGCTTTATTTACAGTGTTCACTGAGTTCTGTTTTTTTAACCTAAACTCCATCCTCTGATATGCTTGACTAAAGTTATACTGCTTGCAATAGCAGGCCGACAGATGCCTGCAAGATCCCACATATATGCCTAATCCTTGTAAATGCAAGTAGGTAACCTGCTATTCTTTAATTTTCTTTCCCTCATACAATTGCATTTCCTTTAAGCTACATAATCTTAACAGTGATTTAAGACTATGTATCATAGTCTTATGTGGATAGTGTCAAATACTTTTGCAAAGTCAAAGCAGGTAAAATGTGGCATCCAGTCATTTGTCCATTGCTAGTGTTTCCTCTTCATAAATGGTTTGTTTATTTGCAAGATGAGTTTAAGTCTCACCTCACAGAAAATATTGAGTTATGAGTGAAGCCAGGAATGTTGAGTGTGAATTGACCATGTTCAAGGCCTCAGCTGTTGATTTAACTGCATGTAGCTGTTGTTGGTCAGTGGTCAATACCTGACATAAAGACATCAAACTGAAGAAGGTAACCTTCTGGACAATGCATCTGATGGCTTCCTCTGATTCATCTGTATGGAACTAGTGGGCCAAGAAGGCCTCAACTTGTGAAAAATAGGACATGGGAAAGGTCTACCATAATCTTGGAGAAACACTATTGGTTGCCCTTAAAGATTTTCTGACAAACCAGTCAACACCACAGGAAAAAAAGATGAGCCATCTTCCAGATTGTTCTAAATCACAGTGTGGAAGTGCTGACTACCACCAGGGAGATTGCTGAGATAAGAACATTTTGAAGAAACCTGTAACCATGCTGTTCTATTTGGAAGCTGTACCTGAAACCACTGTGAGGTTGGTGTCTATTACTATACTTAACATCACTGCAAAGGCCAGAAGCAGCCATTTTGATAATACTGCAAGTGTGGATGAGATCAGGACAGAGATGCTGGAGGAAATGGATAGGGCTGTATCAGCATGGTTAGTGCACCTCGTTGGTGTGATATGAAATGCAGAAGTGTTATCGCTGGCTAACAAAATGGACTGGAGGTCTTCCTCATTAAGAAAGGAAACCCTTGAATATTAGTGGGATTATACTTTTAAGCCTCCTCTGAAAAGTTTATGTTACAGTGCTGGAGAGAAGGGAATGGTTAGCAGTCAGCCTTTTTATTCAAAGGAAACAGTGTAGATTCTGTCCAGACCATAGAAAAGTAAACCAGCTCTTTAGCCTTGCAGAGCTGTATGATAGATCATAGGAGTTTGTTCAGCCATTCTTCAGTTCTTTTCTGGACTCATAGTAAGTTTATGACCACATGGCATGGTGTGGTCACTGGAGATCCTGTAGGAATATAAGAAACAGGGCCCCCTGCTGCATGTTATATGGTCTCTGTATGAAGTCAGTGAAAGCTGCATCTATTAGCATTAAGCTGATTTTGTTCATGGTAAGTGGTGGGCATTTTGTCATCCTTCTTGTTCTTGTTCATTGAAGTATGGGGAAGACATGAAGGCATACTTCAGTTTGCAAGGATATGTAGATCTGGGCATCTAGAGGTATCAGTTTTGTTATTTGCATATGCACTTCTTTTGGACTTACCTGATCATGAATGCTTAACATACAAACATACAAACACACACATAAACACTTGCTTCTCTGATAAGTGTGAAGTAGATAGAATGAAAATCAGAAGTTTCCAAACTAAGGTAATGATATTTTTCAGGAAAGAGTGGAATGGTCACTTCAGACAGGGCAGGGAGAGAGAATAGCAACTCTAGTGGAGGAGTTTAATTACTTTGGCTGATATTCATGAATGATGGCAAAGGTGAGGGTAAGAATAACAATTAAACCGGGGAAGCAGTTGTAATCTTGTGAAATTCAATCAGTCTGTAGTGTGGAAGCAAGGACTGAGTTTTCAGACAATTGTTCATTTTACTACTCAAACGATCTTTTATTCTCACTTATTTTCTTGACTTGTTGGTAGTGACCAAATGAAGGTGACAGCAGGTACAAGCACCATAAAACAGGTTTCTCTGCAAGGTTACTGGGCGTATTCTCTGTCATTAGATAAGGCACTGGTGATCTTAAAGAATCATATAGACCTGATGCTGTTTCATACCAGTAGGAGCTAAGTGAGGTAGTATGGTTATCTTATAACAATAACCCCATTGTATGCCCTACTGGAGTTGCTCCATGCATGGCACACTAGAAGGAAGGGGCTCAGGACAGGCCTAGGATATGCTGACTGCAGAAAATGCTTGGTGATTCACAGAATAAGCTATAATCTGTGGCTGGGAAAAGTGTAATATGCCTTACTTATTCTGCTACCACTATAACACTTATTAGGAAAAGAGAAAAGAAAGTCAAGTGAAACATGAAGTGACCAGGCCTATTACTCACGGCATCTACTGTTACACTAGCTAGGCTCTCCTGATATTGGTGCTACATCTTGTATAAGGATGTGGGGCAATGCGTATCACACATGCAAGGAACATCTTTGTAACCTGCTATTTCCTTAACAGGCTGCACTGTGTTGGCTTTTCCTTAGATGGTAGTATTGTATAGACATTTCCTTAGTTGGTCGTATTATGTAATCATACAATGTAGTCATTCCTTAGCAGGCTGTATACTGTAGTCACTTTTTTAACAAGCTGATATTGTGTAGTCATATCCTTAGTAGGCTGTATTGTGTCGTTAATTTTTTAACAGGTTGTACTGTATAATGATTTTCTTAGCTGGCTAAACTGTGTAGCATTTTGTATTGTGTTGTCTTTTCCTAGACAAGTTGACTGTATGTTCTGCATCTTATGATGAGTGGGCATACTGCACAGTTCTGTCTGCTGTCCTGTAGGTGTGATGGCATACACCTGTTCCTAACATTGCATATCTTGTTACTGGCAGCACACTATTCTTGAACTCAAGTGTGTATACACTGTGCGTTTGCCTATCGGTCTTGATCACAGCTGGATTGCTTCTGGTTACAGTCTGTGGAGCCTTGTTTGTCCACAGAGTTGGAACAGATATGTTTCTGTCAGCAATTTGTTTCCTATGCCCTCCACATGTTGTGCACTAACCGTGCCTTGGTATATATTCTAAGACTCTGGGTATTAAATCTGCACTGGAGGGTGACAGTACACACTAAAAGTGTTTATAGAAAATGGTCATCTGTACTGGAGGGTGACTGTACACACTTACAGTGTTAGAGCCTAGAGTAATCTGTACTGGAGGGTGACTGTACACACTTGCAGTGTTATAGCATGGGGTCATTTGTACTGGAGGGTGACAGTGCATACTTACAGTGTTATTGCACAGTCATCTGCACTGGAGGGTGCCTGTAATTACTTACAGTTTTATAGCATAGGGTTATCTGACTGGAGGGTGACGTACACACTTACAGTACTATAGCATAGTGTCATCTGCACTGGAGGGTGATTGTACACACATTACTATAACATAGTGTCATCTGCACTGCAGGGTGACTGTATACAGTGTTATAGCATAGAGTCATCTGCACTGCAGGGTGACTGTACACACAGTGTTATAGCATAGAGTTATCTGCACTGGAGGATGACGGACACACTTACATTGTTATAGCATATGGTCATTAAGGTTGCATCTTATGACATTGTGGATTTCCATGTTACTGTTCACTGTCAGACTCTAGCATTCTGCAGCACTTTTAGCTGCTAGTCATGGGTCACTGTTCATTTATGTTTTGTACATGCTGCAACATCTATTTTTTGTACTATCATGAGCATCATATGCTGCATTTTTGTTTTGCTCTGTGTTCCTTTGTTGGTTGCAATATACACTAGTCCTGCATGGCATGCTTGCAGGGCTGACAGTTCATGATGTGCACTTCTTGTCATTATAGTTCCTTTGTGACCACATCTGGAATATATTTGTGTCACTGTCTAACCTTTTTTGTCTTTCCATTGCAGCCATTTTTTTTTCTTGGTTCACCTTTCATTTACATGTTAACAAAATGGACTGAAGGTCTTCCTCGTGTACTGCTTCTTAGCTGCCTGCCTTTGAGCTGACAACATATACACATTCTTTTCTAGTGTTAGCATTGGTTCTCAGTTACTTATCATAGGTTCATAAGTTCATAGGTTCATACTAGGCTAGCTGCCCTAGGGCATTTGCAAGCCTAGCCAGAGTGTGTTTGGCTTTCGTCACCCCTTGGAGTGAGTTTACTGTGCCCTTATTAAGGTTAGTTTACTGTGCCTCTGTCTAGCAGTGACATAAAAGTGATCCCCGGGGTAAACCTATGATCTCCCATCCACTCATCAAGATTCTTCTTGAAGAGAGTCAGTGAGGGGCTCTGCCTAACATGGACTGGGATTCTATTCCAGAGTGAAGGGAGCCTCTGGGTTATGAATCTGTCCCTCCAGCATGTCCTATTTATTTCTGTGCTGAGGTTCAAGTCTCTCAAGAGCGTAGCTCTAAGGGATTTGGATTTTCTGAGGTGGAGTATGTCCATTAATTCTGGGTTGGACATGGCTTTGTACGTCAGGCATAGATCGCCTCTGAGTAGGCGATATGCAACTGAGTAGAGCTGGAGTTTCTTTAGCCGAGCAGCATATGGCATCTGTTTGAGTCCCTTGATCCTCTTTGTGAGGTACTTTTGGGGTCTTTCTAGTTGCTGCAGGTGTCGGGTGAGGTACATCCCAAATGGGGCATTGTACTCAATTATGGGCCTGATGAGGGATGAGTAAAGGGGCACAATGACCTCCCTTGATCTAGATGTGAATCCTTTCATGATAAGGTGGGCTATATAGAAGGTCTTTCGAACCACTTTGGCAATGTGGTTGTCAAAGGAGAGGTTACTATCAACTTGAGTCCCCAGGTCCCTAATTACTTCTTCCGTATTTAATGGATTACCACCTATGTGGTAATTTGTGGGCACTTTGTTTTTGCCAAAGGGTATGACTATACACTTTTTGGCATTTAGTTTAAGGCCATGGCTCTAGCACCAGTTATCCGTCTCTATGAGACCCTTTTGGAGGATGCTTGTGTCAGCTGGAGAGTCAATTATGGCGCCCAGTTTGCAGTCATCTGCGAACTTGGTCAGCCACAGTCCTCCCGTGTTAGCCTGTACCTCAGAAAAATATATACCGAATAAGAGAGGTCCCAGGACTGAGCCCTGTGGGAGCCACTTGTAACTGGTTTAGAGTCTGACATGGCTCCAGCAATTCTGACCATGTGGGTTCTGTCCTTTTGCCAGTTTGCAACCCATCTTATGATATAGGGGTTTATATTTAAGCTGGAGAGTTTGTCTATGATGCCCGAGTGGGGTATTGTGTTAAAGGCTTTTGTGAGGTCCAGGTAGGCTGTGTGAACTACCTTTCCCCTCATCAATGGCCTTGGTGACTGTTTCAAAGAAGTCGACCAGGTTCAAGAGGCAGGATCTGTCCTTAACAAAGCCGAATTGGGTAGGATCCAGTGTCTGTAGGTCCCCAATGTCCTTGTTTATGAGATCCATAATGATCCTCTCCATAGCTTTGCAGACCAGGCTAGTCAGGCTTATGGGGCGGTAGTTTCCAGGGTCCATAGAAGCACCTCCTTTGTAGAGTGGGACCACTGTTGCTGTATGCCATTCTTTGGGTACATATCCTGTAGTAAGGCTGAGATTGAGCAGCAGCTTTATGTGAGGGTTTAGCTCTTCTTGGAGTTCATGTAGCATGCAGCCTGGGACACCGTCTGGTCCCATTGATGCTGTGTTCTTTGCTTTGGAGAGGGCGGCTCTCACCTGGGCATCTGAGATGTCAGGGAGGCAACACTCTGCTGGGATAGATATTTGTCCTTTTGGGGGGGGGGGAGAAGTTTGCACTGAACCTGTCTGCCAGGATGTTGGCAATGTCTGTGGGTTCAGTGTATTTTTTGTCATTATGGACTAACTCTGAGCATATCTGGGAGTTGCCACCCAGGTTTCTAACATAACTAAAGAAAGCCTTATGATTATCTTTAGTTTATTGTGCAATTTTTCTCTCAAAGCTGGCCTTGAATGATTTTATGAGTGATCGTAGTTTTTTGCTAGTACTGATCAGAGATGCCTTCCCTTTTAGGGATTTTGCTCTATCATGTAGTAGCTTCCTCCTTCTGTTGTATAGCTTGTTTATGGCTGGGGTCCACCAGACAGGACGCCTGCCTTTGGGGGATTGGGTCTTGGTTCTATTTGGGATTGCATGATCCATGCATTCCTGAAGGTGTCCTTAGAATGCATTTATAAAGGATTCAGCAGATTGGGCTGTAGTTTCCACTGGCACAGGGACCATGAAGGATTCCACTTCGGTTTTAAGAAGTGTGAAGTTAGCTTTTCAGACGTTCTTCACTGTGGTCTTCTGTGTTGGGGGTGGGGGCGGGATGTGGATTTCCAGTGAGATTAATTTATGGTCCGATCTTACCAATGAGGGGTATACTTCTGGTATGGAACATTGTGTCCCCATGTTGGTGATGATCAGTTCTAATATGTTTTCCCCTCTTGTGGGAGTGGTGACTAGTTGTTCCATAGCATTTGAGTTTATGAATTCTAAGAACCTTTGGGCTAGGGTGTTGGGGCTTGAGTAATGCTCCCAGTCTATGCTTGGGTAGTTGAAGTCCCCCAATATGATGGTGTTTGGAGAGACATTCATATTCTCCAGTGTCTTCAGGAAGGCTGAGTGGGGTTCCTGCATTTGAGAGAGTGGTCTGTAGCATGCTACAAACTGAAAGGCAGTTTTGCCCACTGTTAGTTGCACATGGATGGTCTCCGATGCTTCGTGCAATGCCACTAACCTGTGAGACTGGATTTGTGTTGTGTGTGGTTACCTTGTCCTCCTGACTGGTTACACCAGTACTGAGTCGAGAGAGCTCAGCCTCCAGTTTGGCTATATGGTTGCATCTCTCACATATATTTGCATTTGATGGGAGGAGGAGAGGGCTGTCTGTGTACATGAGGCAGTTGTAAAATTGCCTCAAGATTCCCAGATTCACCAGCTGGACTGGAGAGGAAACCAGCAACTGACCTTTGGACATACTAGAATAGTATAGGGAACTCCTTTGTAACTGAATCAAAAAGGACCAATACGGGATAAAGTACTCAAGGGGAGTATATGAGGATGTAGTGCTTTTTTAGTTTATTTGTGCTTAACTTATAAAAATTGCTTATATGAGCAAGTGCAGGGTTTTAGATTGAGAATAGAGTGTTTAATTTGAGAGTTAGAGCAGTTCCAAGGGAAAAAGTGAAGAGTAGACTTTGTGGAGCCGGGAATAGTTTAAACCCGATTAACCGGCGCTGCTCAATGCTGCGCTATACACAAATTCGCGCAAAACCACGCTAAAGTGGGCTTTAAAGCAGGGAGTTAGAAAGAGATAGGAAATGGCCGAAAAACAGCCAATAAGTTACAAGTTACTGGGCTGGAACCACTCCTCAAGGGACAGATAGGCTGCTCAGAACTCCCCACTCTCACTGGTGAACAAAGAAACTTCCTCCTATCCAAATAAGGATATGGGCAACACAGGTACTATGACACAGCCCAGAGATCAGCAATACCTGAAGACTGGACTATTCTAGTTCAGAAAAGGCGGGAAACAAGGATATTTTTTTTTTCTTTTTTTTAAATAGTAACAGATATTAGGTACAGAAACACAGTAAATGCTTTAATTCGGCTAGCGCACTTGAGTGTGTAGCCTACCAGTTAAACTAGGCGAAAAGCAGACTTTAAAACTTCAAAAACACAAAAATACAGACAGGAATGCAATAAAATAACTTTGCAGAGCTTATTTAGTTAAAAAAACTCACTTTTCGGTGAGAAAAAGCAGTCGCAAATAAGGAGGCAAAAAAAATACTTAGAATCAATGGAAAGTCACTCTTCCAGTCGCTGCTGCTTGTAGAACTCTGCAGGACACCACGAGGAGTTGTGCTGAGTCAATTACAAGCGCAAAACTGCGCTAAAGCAGACTTTAAAGCAGGGAGATAGAAAGAGATAGGGAATGGCCCAAAACGGCCAATAAGCTACAAGTTACTGGACTGGAACCGCTCCTCAAGGGACAGATAGGCTGCTCAGAGCTCCCCACTCTCACTGGTGAACAAAGAAGCTTCCTCCTATCCAAATAAGGATATGGGCAACACAGGTACTATGGCACAGCCCAGAAATCAGCAATACCTGAAGACTGGACTATTCTAGTTCAGAAAGGTGGGAAACAAGGATATTTTTTTGTTTTTTTTTTTCTTTTTTTTAAGTAGTAACAGATATTAGGTACAGAAACACAAAAAATGCTTTAATTCGGCTAGCGCACTTGAGTGTCTAGACTACCAGTTAAACTAGGCAAAAAAAAAGACTTTAAAAGTGCAAAAACATAAAAATACAGGCAGGAATGCAACAAAACAACTTTGCAGTATTAATGACTGCTGTTGATACAATTAGAATTTAGTGTTCTCTAATGTAAATGTGAGCCTTTTTCATATATATACAACAAAATTTCCTTTGCTGCGTTGCTGAGGTTCCTCCATTGTACTCCTCTGCTCTCCAAACAGCCCTTACTATTCTGGTGAACAGTTTTACTTTCAGGCCTGTACTCTTGAATTTGTGTCAAATATACGAATATCAGTAATTGCAAACTAAGAACAAGCAACCTAACAGTCAGCCTCTGTTAATGTGAATAGCTAACAATGGTTCTGGGAAATGCATACACTGCTTAAGGAAAAGTATTTATATAAACCTTTTAAAACTCAGACAAATGTGTCATCTCTGCCTGATAATTTCATGAATCAAAGCACTTACAGGAAATGTATGCATTAACATGGTTAATCATTTTACCATTAATGTTTAATTATGCTGATGAAGTTGACTGTACTGGAAATTTACTTAATTTTAAATTTCTTTCAGTGTCTTTATACCTTCATTCTGCAAGTGCTGAAAATTAAACAGTCTTTCTCTTCTAGTAACCCTGCATCATAATGATGTAAGTGTGTATTTTCCATAGTAATGTTAAATTGATTTTTTTTATCTGATATAATTTAGACTGAGAAATGAATACAGTACATTTAACCTTCTCTTCATTATTACTGGTGTTTTGGATTAAATTACAGCAAATGTGATGCAGCAAACTGATACAAACCTAATACTATTAGTTTGTTGGAGTAATTCATTCAACCAGAAAGTCAGCATCAGCCATTGACTGACATACCAAAAACAGCAAGGTAACCAATAAAATAATCCAGTAAGTGACTGACTGCTGAACGGTCATTAGAAATATAACATTAGCATCATGAAATAAGCCACAGGAATGAATGTTTACATTCCAGCTAGTCTCTGAGGGAAAATAAAAACTGTCAGTTGTTCAACCACTAATGCACTACCTTACTTCAATACATCATATCTTTCAGGGACTCGTTTGTAGTCTTTTCAACCTATATGTTTAATATTTGATTGGTAGGATAAACAATAGTAACAGCTAGGAGATGCCTATACACCTCAAAGGCAGGACAGGGTGTCACAGAACATTGTGAGGGTAGCCTGATATGTTAGGGCTGTTGGACTCTAATGCATCTTGGGCTATTTTCAGTGTATGCTAGTATATTTCTCTGACAGATTTGTTGAATTATTGTATGTCATTTAAATTCTAGTGAATGCATCTAGTTCTCAAAAGCACACAAGTGTAATCAGAGTCTACATCATGGAGCTGGTAATATAAATTATTAACTACAGTAAATAATTCTAAAGAAACCCAAAGTAATCTTAGAAACATGGAGTTTGATGGCAGACGTGTTTCTGCACCAGACCTGCATATTCTGCAAATACACTAACTCCTGGTTAATATGCAACTCTAGGGGAAAAAGCTTACCTTTAACTACCTTGCGTATAGACCTAGGGTTGTACCATTTAACTCCCTAATTGCTTTTGAATGCACCACCCTCTTAGAAAAGCCTGAGAATTCTGAGTTTCACTGCAGTGACTTTTATTGATGTTTGCTTCCTCAACAAAATTTAAATCAGTGGTACATTTCATTGAAATGGAAATTTAAAGGAATGAGAATGGGGGGGGGGTCATACTTTTCACATACATTGCCAGCAAATGGCACTTGCAGCACTTTGGCTGAGATTAGGCATCAGTGGTCAAAGGGGAATTTCTCTTCTTACCACTGTTGTGTGATCATTGAGTTAATTTATTTATAGTTATGCAGGTAACACTAAATCGAAGGGGGGGAAACATGATTCCTAAATAGCAAATATGAACAAACAGTACATGAACGTCAGAAAAGAAAATATAATGGAACAACTCATAGACTAACTCATCTGCATAGTGTTATGGTTAGGGATAGGATTATTCTTAGAGTCTTGTTTAGGGTCAGTGTTAGGGTTCGGATCAGGGTTAACATACGTGTAAGGTGATTGTGCTAAGCCTAAACCTAGCCCTAACTCAAACCATAAAGATTATTATAAAAATAACCCTTTCCATAAACCTAACACTAAACAAGACACACACACACACACACACACACACACACACACACACACACACACACACACACACACACACATCATATACTACCCCTTACCCTACTCAATAAATGTAATCTTTTCCCTAACTCATAATCTAACCTTAATCATAGTATATCTGCACATGCACACACACACACACACACACACACACACACACACACACACACACACACAGCTCAATACCAAAACATCTGGAATATGTGCATGTTTCAGCATTCCTAAAGATTTGCAATTTACGCACATTAAATTCTCTACCCAAAATTTGTGTTGTCAGCAAATTATTGACACTATATATATATATATATATATATATATATATATATATATATTTGTATATATATATATATATATATATATATATATATATATATATATATATATATATATATATATATATATATATATATATATAAACACACACAAATATATATGTGTGTGTGTGTGTGTGTGTGTGTGTGTGTGTGTGTGTGTGTGTGTGTGTGTGTGTGTGTGTGTGTGTGTGTGTGTGTGTGTGTGTGTGTGTGTGTGTGTGTGTGTGTGTGTGTGTGTTTGTGTGTGTGTAGCCTTCACCTTATGTCTCACAGAGTTACAATCCAATGAAGCTTCAGCCACATGAAAACAATAAGTGGAACCTTCAACCCAGAGAGACCCTAACACCAACCCATGGAGATTTTTGCCCAGAGGCAAGTCTCATGTCAGCGACTTCACCCTGCATCCCACTTACTTGCATATATCAACTCCATGGTCACACAACCATGGAGAAAAAAAAAGAGTATTTTTAAAAGAAAATCACTGCTGGGTCATACTTAGAAACCATACCACACCAACATGTAGTAAATTAAATATCTTGTTATGTAGGTTAACAACACCACTTTCATAAGACAAAGCAAATCCATGAGAATGAAAGGAAGTTCTCAAATCCTAGAGTGCAAGATAGCTTAGTTAATACGTAAACCAGCCTCTATGTATTCTATTTATCAGATTTTCCATTTTTGTAGTTTTAAATTATTATTATTTCTCATTGATTGCAATCATTACAGAATGTTTCCATAGACTAGGGTTTTGGGTAGTTTCCGTAAAGTTATGAATTGAGTGTCTCATGGGTGTTACACTATTCTAACCCTACTGTACTGTTTAATTTTTAACCTTTCTTTATTGGTTATAGCATCAACTATTTTTTAATTTGTTTTAGTAGTGAGAAGTTTGGTTAAGATCTGATAGCTTTACAGTTCAGTTATGTTTTACTTAGGTTAATCTTAGTTAGTTTGCATCAGTAGTCCTCAAATGGTGAGTCAAGCCTACACAATATGTTCCAGGGGAGTCTTGGTACTGATTAGAAAAAAAGTATTTTGAAACAATCTCCAACTGGAGCTGTTTCATTCATCCAATTTGGATTACTCACTTTATCCTACTCAGGGCTAGGGGATTAGCTGTGTATGTCATGACTCTAATTAAAATAAGGACGGCTCTGAAATTAATACATGAATAACTAGAATGCTGTCTTTCACACAGCAGCAGAACATGGCTAACCAATCTGTGCCCTGTTAATATGTGAGGTAAGCATCTGAGATCCATTTCATAAGGGCAATCAGTCTCAGTACTTACTAGAAATATCAAAAGAAACAGATGATCCTGGTCTTGAGGGACAGTTTTTCACTTGAACCTCAAAAATAACTAAATCAAACAGTAACAATAAACCACATTTGATACAGTGATATAGACTAAGAAAACAAAATTAATTTAGTATAGTACCTTGTTATCAGGACTTCATAGAACTAAGAAACTACAATCAATAAAATCCAGGCTTAATTAGTGAAATAAAATCAGTTAACAATCCATAACATCATAATTACATTAGTTAAAAACTTTGAAGAGAAAACTTGAAATCCTGGTCACTAGATAATCCTTTGGGGTATAAAGTCTGAGATTTAAAGATCTAAAAGACTTTCTTCTCTAGTCATAAAGTATCAGCAACTTTGCAATCCTTAATATATGCAGCATAACTTTTTCTAAGAGTAAATTGTGGCTTGGTTACATCAATATTATGTACAGACCATATATAGTTTCACAGTTTGCTGTATCCTGTTTTGGGGCAGAAAAAATGAAGTTGGCTATGCTTAAAATGGCTCTCAAGGGCAGATAGCCTGGTACTTACCTATGAATCTATAAGACCTTTAAGTCACAGACTCTAAAACTCCAGGTGTATAAGCTAAGAAACCTACCCAGTTAAAAAGGACCTTTTAAAGGCAGATAAGATCTTGGAGAATCTAATATCAATTGGAAGTTTATTCCAAGTAGATACCAATCACAATGAAGTAAACTGACTGTCTCTAGCAGCATCAAAGTTTTCAACAAATTGTCATTTCTCAGAAGAAAGATTTTAGCATTGAACTCCAAATTCAATAACAGCTGTAGTACATCATCTGCAAGTGTGGTGAAGGCAAGACAGAGTCTGCCTGTTAAATATCAGTAGGTTACTGAAGGGAGACAAGAAACTAAAAACCCTCCATACAGCATTGCAAAGGGGAAAATGTTTGGAAAATTTCCCATGAACACTTTCTAACACCAGTAAGTTGCCTTTTGTGTATGCACAAAAGAGCAAATCACACTCCACTACTGATCTAACATAAGTTAGATATATCTTCATTAGAAGTTCAGGTGACCTAGATGTAATACTAAAAATCATGCCAACCACTATTAAGGTCTGCTTTTTTACAGATTCTGCATTTTATTTTAAATCCAGGTTATTATAAATAATAATAACTTATAAATAATCATACCCAAGTCCTTAAAATATTATCCATATAAAATGGTACAGAATTCAATGTAATAGTAACCATAAGTCTTATGGACACAATAAACATATTTATTTTCATTTATGTCTATTGAAGGAAAGTCCTGGATGTTTAAGCTGGACACTGACTTTGGTAAAATAAATAGTAAAGGATGACATATCATTTTTCTTAGAGAAGAAAGTTCTTCCAGTCTTAATGTCATCTACATATTTTGACAGTGAGGGTTTCCTGGTTGTTGGAAAATGTGCAGAAATTAAGTTAAATAAGATGGAGCCCAAGACACAACCCTCTGGAAACCCTGAAAAAAAGCTGTTGCCCAATCTTAGTATTGACCTAAATATGAACTCTTTGCACTCTTCGTAGCAGACATGGCTTACTCCATTGAATCACAAATCCAAATATCCATGAACATAGAAGTTTATGAAATGATGATAATGTGAGGGAAACTATCAAACACCTTTATGAGATCTAAACAGATGACAGCAATACTGATGCATACCTTAAGTGCTTTGTTTACTGGTTCATATAAGTAAGAAAAATTATAAACAGGGTAATAGCCTACCCTTCATAAAACCATGCCATTTTAAATGTAACAATGAGCTATACTTATGTCATCTTTCAAAAATTAAAAGAAGACCCCTTTCATAACATTTGCAAAATAATAATAATAATAGTAATTAAAAATAGATGTTAAATTAGTCAGTAACTCACTAGTTTGTCATAACACTCTCCCTTATGTTTTATACCCCAAGCAGACTCCAAAGATTTTTTCTTCAGGAAGATTGCAAATGTTGGAAGTGTAATGGTGAAGAAGAGGTAACTGGGCACATATTTTTGGGAGTGTAATGAGTTGGCATATTTTAAAAATTCCCTGCAGACTACTCTGCCAGAAATACTGGATGATCAAATTGGTGTAACTACGGAAATGATTTCTGAGCTGTGATACAGCATCTGAATTGTTTAGACATAGTAAGGCCTTGCTGGGTTTAATTCTAGTGGCTGCCAAAAAAGCAATTACTAAAAAATGGAAATCAAAGTCTAATCCAACTGTATTAGAAGTAGTGTATATAGTAACAGTGATAAAATAACTGGAAGTAGGATCTTTAGAAAAAGGTAGGAGCAAATTAAATAGAAAAGATTGGAACTGTGGGAACAATATATGAGGAATAGTGTTTTGGAGGAGGAATGAAGTTTAAGAGAAGGCAGGAATTGAATGAGCTATGTAATGTTTGATTGACAATACTTGTATAGAAGATTATATGTGATGTATAATGTTTGCAACTGAAAATAAGTCAATAGGGTTTGTTTTCATTTATATAAATGTATGATTGCCTATGTCATAAGTGATAATTCAAGAAATTTGTTTTTTGTTTAAAAAAACAACCACATTCATGAAGGAAGATAATACTGGCTAATTTCCGTGATGTAGGAACAAAACCTTATCACAGCAAGTTGTTAAGCAATTCTGTAAATGGTTCAACACGTGAATTTTCCATTATATCAGTAGCTAATGAAATATTTTTATTATTTCATCTCACATCTCAGAGATGCTCCAGAACTCTTAATTTGAAAGTCCTCTTAGTCTTTCTAAGACATACAATATCACATAAACAGTTCAGACCATAACAACTGTTGTTTTGCACATGATACATTACTGCAGCAAAACTTACAACCATTCATAGCATCAGTTTTGTGTGTATAATAAAGGGGGATGCACTGCAGTCAGCACAGGGACCAGTGCCATATGTCAAAAAGGGTTGTAATGATAACATGGTTTGCTACAGAGTCAGTTATGCACAAACATATCAGACAAGCTCCTACCCCTTTTTAAAGAGAACACAGGAGTTCTAATTACTCAGACTGATACTGGAAATGGTCAATATTGATCAAATCTGTACTCCAGTAAACAAACTTGAATGAATAAATAAATATATACCTATATTTTTGAAAATCAGCTTTATCCCTCAAAACTGGACAGCTATGATATAAAGAGTTAAAAAGTAATTGCTGAAAGTCTCAGAGTTCAGTAACACAAAACAGTCTCCTTCTTTATTAGTTACTTAATGTCTTCTAAAACTATAACCCTGACTATATTGAAAAAGTCCTGTCTATTTATGATTTGCTTTCAAATGTGCTTTCAAGACCCTTTCAGTGTCATAGTCTCTAACCAAAACTAAAGAAGTCATTGTTCAAGATTCTACATAGAAGTCTTCCCTTCTGCTACACAGTGTTAAAATTTATATCTACAGTTCTCAAATGGTGAGGATCACCTCACCAGTATAGGAGAGGCATGGTGCCAAACAAAAGAATATATTTTTTGAAATAATGTCAAAATAAAGTTGGTTCAGTCTGTCATTCTCATATTATCCACTTTTTTTTAATCAGGATTACAGACACAGTACATTTATAAATACCATGTGGACATTGGGTATATCTCTGGGCAGTGGCAACAGTACACACAGTGAAGGAAGTGATCCATTCTCTGTCTACCCATAATCTACATAGCCAGTCAAGAGAGTCATTGAAGCTCTCTGATGGATTGTGTACACTGTGGGTGCAATGGTAAGAAGAAGAAGCCCAGAAATTTGAACAAGATAGTGGACATTGGTGGAAGCATAAGTAGGAGTTTGCTGTCAGCATCATCATGAGGGTCTGCAAGACAATGCTATGGTCAGGATGTAGCTCACTCAGGATGATTTGGATTACTAGCAGGTAAATGGGTAATGTACCACTGTTAACAAATGAAAAATAAAATAAATAAATAAAATACATATTTGTTATCCTGGTAAGCCACCAGATATCATAAGCAGTAGACTTGGCATTGCAGAACTAATGCATATTTAGTGTATGGGGGTGGATATATATGTGTGAAACAGAAGTGAAATAAATTACCAAGGTCATTATTTTTATTTTATTTTATTTCAGTTGTACAGTCAACAAAATGGCTATTATTGTTGGGAATAGAAGGCTGTCTATGGATGTAAATATACACCACAGCTGTTGTTGTTGTGCAAATTTAATAGTACTTATTCTGGATTCGCAGAACTAATGCATATTTGTATGAAGAGACCTAGCATAGTTTACTATGGCTGATGTTTATGTGAAAGAGACTAGAACTGTATTACTATGGCCACTGTTTTAACACAATCAGAAATCTGAGGGGCTCACAGTTAAGAATGTCACTGTAACTCCTCAGTGGGGGTTGCTTAAGGATGAAAGCCACTGATTATTTTGCCATTTGCTCAGTTTAGGCAGTCATTCTTCTGGCATTGCAAGATTACTAGTATTAGTGTGCATTTGTGTGAAGTAAGCTGGGATGCTTTACTCTGGCTATTGAGTTTGTGAAACAAACTTGAACTGCATTATTATTATTATTGTTATTATTGTTATTACTATTATCATCATCATTATATACCATTTTTACATATTAGCATTGCTGTTGCTGCAGCACAGTCAGATATCTAAAGTAAATACAGCATTCATTGATATGGCTATAACTGCTGGGTATTTGGGCTGTCTATGGATGAAAATGTCTAGCCCTGCCCCCTTGATCAAGTTAAATAGTCATTAGTCTGGCTTTGCAGGACTAGTGTTCATTTTTGTAAGGAAGTTGCAATACTTTATTATGACCATTATTTATCACAATATGGCATCTGAAGTAAACACTGCCAATAAAGTGACTGGGGGTAGAACAGTCGTTATTTCTTTATTTTTTAACAAAAACATCTTTATTAAATTATCACATATGAAATAGACAATCTTACATTTGTATAAATGAAAAAACAAGCCACATTAATACAATTTAGTTGCAAATATTATGCATCACAGACCCCAATAAGACAACTGTAGTTGCAAACATTATACATGACTTATAATATATCCAGTCATTGTCAATTAAGTATTACATAGCTCATTCTAATCTTGCCTTCTTTTAAACCTAGTTCCTCCTCTGCATATAATATTCCCACAATTCCCATTTTTTTCGTGTGTAGTTTGCTCCTTCCCTTGTTTAAAGATCCCAACTCCAGTTGCTTTATCTCTATTACTATATTCACTACTTCTAATAAAGTTGGTTTAAACATTGATTTCCATTTTCTAGTAATTGCTTTTTTGACAGCCACCATAATTAGACTCAGCAAGGCCTTACTATGTTTAGGCAATTCTGATTCTGTATCATAGCTCAAAAAGTGCATTAACTTACTCACACCAATTTGCTCACACAGTATCTCTGACAGAGCAGTCTGCAGGGAATCTTTAAAGTCTGCCAACACATTACACTCCCAGAAAATATGCTCCCAGTTACCTCTTTTTCCCCATCATACCTCCAACATTTGCTGTCTACCTGAGGAAGAATTTTTTGGAGTCTACTTGCAGTATAATAATACCTATGTAAACACTTCCAAACAAAGATCCTAAATAATCTAAACGTTGTTGCATACTTGGAAGATATACATATATCCCCCATTGTCTCTTTCTGAATTTCTTATCCATTCTCTCTTCCCAATCATTTCTAAGCTCCTCTGATTCTTATAATTGTCATGCAATAGTTTATGTGCTCTACTAATTCTTCCCTTTTTAATTGCAGCTTATATTCTAGATTCTATTAACAACTCTACCAGTGCTGGTCTTTCATTTAGGACCCCCCTATTTCTTTCTCTTTTTCTATAATGTAATATCAATCCTTGATAGGGAAGGCAATCTTTAACCTGCAGTCCAAATAAATTCTTAGCATCTTCCCATTCTATTACCTTTCCTTTTCTAGTTATTTGCTCTAAATACCCTGGATCCTTTGCTAGTTTTCTTCAGTAAATTCCAGCCTCCTCTTGCATATTGTCTGTATCCTTAATTGCAGTCATCTCTTCAGCACAATTTCTTTTCTCCATTCCTGTGCTGACTTAGTTCTTAAAATACTTTCTGCTACTTTATGAATATAATATTCTGTATGATTATTGTCTTTCTCCATATTGGTCTGCATCCAAAATCCCAGTCTCTCATCATTTCTTAAGCTTCTCCCCTATATCATCATCATCCCTTTCCACTTTGAATTATATGTTTCTGGTTGTGCTATATATATGAGCCTTAACTATGTTGCTCTAAAATATCACTTCAAATTGGGTAATCCTACTCCGAGTTGTTCTATTAGAAGAATCAGCTTATCCCACTTGACCCTTGCCATCCTCCCTTCCCAGATAAATTCCTTCAGCTCTTTTTTGATTGCTATTCACTTCTCCTCTGGTTGATAGATATATGCCTGATCTGTGTATAAAATTAAAGGGGCTGAAAACATTATAACTGCTTGTATCTTGCTATCCATATCCATATAACAAACCTTCCAGGTTCTCAGTTTTTGTATTATCTTCTGTTTAGTCTCCTCCCACAAAGCTCGGGGTAGTGCACAGTAGTTTGCAACATGTTGTTTGAATGTTGGGGACAACGTGGTCATTTATGTCAGAATCAAACCTCAGAGGTATACACAGAAGGTCCCTGTAGTTTTTCTAGGGTATACTATCCAGGAGCAATAAGTTGGAATGCATTACTGCATCATTATTTGTTCATTTTCCTCAAAACCAAACATCAGATGAGTATACAGGTGGATATATTTTCAGGGTAGGGATAAGGAGAAATACTATATATGTACATCTGATGGTAACATGTTGAAATATGTTACTGTGTTCTGCTACTGGTCCTTCACTTTCATTCTAATCTAACATCAGAGAGGTACACAGAAGGTGGAAGCCTTTTGGGAGGGGGAGTGAAGAGGCATGATATATGTATGTATGACTGCAGCAAGACAAGCAACTTGAAATATATCTGTGGCCATTTGTTCTTTCATCTTCACCCCAAACTGGTATGCATAGAAAGTAATTGTTATCATTGGGAATATACATATAAAGTAATTATATTATCTTCTTTGATATATACATTCCTGTAAGCATTTGGCTTCTCACTTTATTGAGAGCTAGTATTTTGTCACCTTTGAAGATTAAACCTTGGATACAACTTATTTTTCCTTGAAAGAAAAGAAAATGATACTGAATGTCTTTATAGTCTTGGTTATCTAGAAATTCCTGTCTTCTTGGGGCCTAGCAGCACCCAGACCCCTGAATAAGTTTGATTATCCATCTACACCACAGAGTCAGCAACTGTGTGTGTGATAAAGTCTGTGTGTGTTTAATCTTACTGGAAACACTCACCATCTGACCCAATACCATATTTATGGGTGGCTTTACCACACTGTTAATTGAGAATCATATACAACAACCACCATGCAGGCACAGAGATTTCTGGATTTTGTAAATGCAAACTCCCTAGATCCCATTGTCAATGTGACAACCAGAGGCATAAATATACTGGATCTGGTCCTTGCTAATATGGCAAGAGGGCTGCACAACCTCCTAGTGTAATGTCCTTTGTGGTAAGGTAAAACTACAATATCTTTGAAGTAAAATAAAACCCAGAACCCCAAATAATCCTGAAGCGTTCAGAAACTAATCTAAGGATAACTTAGATTCCCTTAGCTTCCATTGCCTACCTGTGTGACTCTGAGCAAGACAATTAACAAGACACTGCTCCTGAGCTGAGTTTAAAAAGGTCAGTGGGGGATCAGTGTGCTCTACCCGAAGTGATAACTTGGCAAAATTTCAAGCCCCACTCCAAGCCTGAGAACACTGCTGCCTATGATTAACTGTTCAAAGAAACCCTGTGCAAGCATGTTAATAACTACATAGAGGCAGCTGTACCCACCAGGAATAAGAATAGAAGTAACTCAAAAAACAAGTCATGCTAATGGAATCACAACATCAACAGGC
This sequence comes from Protopterus annectens, assembly GCF_019279795.1. Lineage (NCBI taxonomy): Eukaryota > Metazoa > Chordata > Ceratodontiformes > Protopteridae > Protopterus > Protopterus annectens. Next base: position 578,500,697 of record NC_056726.1, read on the forward strand.
TGTATAACAGAAGCTAGAAAATCATGACAAAAATTGGAAGGTGTAGCACCCAGCAGGACTAAAGCACTCTCATCAAACTATATAAACAACTCAGAGGACAAATAAAGTCTACAAACCCACATTTGATGTAAATGTGGCTCCCAGACCAAGGACAACCACAATGTATTCATTAGCTATGTCCACAACCTCAAAGGTAATACACAATTGTGTGCAGTGCTCATTGTTAATGAAGCCACCTATACTGAGCCAGAACATATAGCAAACCTACTCCAAGTCAAATTCAGCTGTAATTTTACCCCACTCTGCCAACAGCCTTCCCTCTGGAAATACCATCAAATATAATTCCCCCAACTAATACTAGGGAACAGGTCCTCAATCCTCTCTCTAAGGCCAAGAACACTGCATCAATGGGTCCCAACAATATCCCAGGCTGCCTTCTAAATAGCACAAAACATGACCTTTCAGGCTGTCTGGAATCACTATTTTACCACAGCTTCCAAATAGGCTTCATGCCTCATAAATAGAGAACAGCAACCATCATCGCTCTGCACAAAAGCAGGCCATTTACAGACCCTGAAACGTACAGATCCATAAGTCTCACTATTCTCATATGCAAAGCCATGGAAGGAAATGTTCAATAATGACAAAGGAAATCTTGAGACACTGGACCCAACCCAGTATGATTTTGTCAAGGGAAGATCATGCCTACTCAGCCTGGTGGACTTCTTTGAGACGGTAACCAATGCAATGAAGAAGGGCAAAATGAGATAAGGTTTTGAATAAGAAAGATTTCAGAATTTTATATAAACACAAAAAAGCAGTCTGAAGATATGTTACAGGAGAAGAGAGGAGGAATGAAGTATGAGGAACCAGTATCGCAGATGTTAGTTTATATAAACAGAGCAGAAGGGCAGAAAACACTCCAAGAAGGGAACTGAGTAGAAAAAGTAACAGATGGACAAATGAGAAGGCGGGTGAGCAGAAGGTAGAAAGAGCTCAGTGAATTTCAGGAGTGTAATCACTTGGGCCAAATATTCTGCTCCATCCCTGAGGGGTTAGAGAACATTCCAGATGTAATGGTTAACTCAGTGACAAGAAAATATATATTTCCCTGGCAAATGCAGTGACACCGGAGGACTGAAGTATGACTACAGGGTACCCTTGTTATAAAGGATGAATCCAGAAGGCTCCATTAGCTACACACCAGTTAGCTTTACCTACATGCTATGAAAGGCAATCAAAGTAATTCAGCAGAAGAGACTCACAGCATTCAAAACTTCTATGTAGTTACTAGATGCTTTCACACAGTAAAAGGTCATGCTAGTCTAACCTGACTTGCTTTTATGGCTAAAGCTCCATTTAAAATGGTGGGTGAACCCAGTGGCTGAAATATATCTTGACTTCAGAAAGGTCTATTACTCTGTGACTCATAGATTCATGGTTGGTTACTAAGCCATCGTCCCAGGAGCCATTTTAAGCCTGGCAAAGCTTATCCCAACTTTACCAAAATATTGCTGACATGTCAATGCCTCAAGAAATTTTACAGTTAAGATATTCGCTTGTACACATCAAGCCATCAAGCATTCACAGGCTGCCCTGTCCATTAGGGACATAGGTGCCAAAATGGGTAAATTTGCAATTTCCCATCCATTGGTCTAAGTTATACTTGAATAAGGTTTGAAATTTGCTTTACTTCATGAAGAATGAAAGCCTATTCCAGAGAATGGGCAATGTTTGAGGCTCGTATTTGTCCCTCCAACATGTCCTGTTTATGCTGCAGTGAGCTCATAGATTTAAGGCATGTAGGAGCAGGACCCAAACCGTTGAGCTGGATAAGGAACTGAGTAGCTGATAGAAGGCAGATGATAACACTTCTTAAGCAGGATACAATTAAAAAATGGGATGGCACAGGGTTTAGTGTGGAGAAAGGCAAATGTATAGTAACTCCGCAGGAAAATCTGCAGTACCTCATGAAAAAAGTGGTAGGACCTCAGAATATATTACCATACTCCGTGAAGTGTAGGTTTACAATAATGTAGTAATGTATCTGTGACAGGTAGATAAAAAGAGAAAAGGACTGGCAGCTCCCTAAAGTTAGTAAGACTCAGAAAGATTCTCTGGACAGAGGGTGTTTATTGCTAGTCACATATTTATATGATTGTACCATCGTATTCACCCTAATCAGTTATTTTTAAATATAATTTTACATACAGTCTTCTGAATGTTTTGTTTTCATGATTGTGCCATATACCAAATATAATCAAAGGTAGCTTTTTAAATTAACTCCTACTGGTTGGCATTATGATATAAGTGGTTTCTGAATAAATGAAAAAAATACAACCTATGTTATTCATGACTTAAGAACAGTAAAATAAATATTTTAGAAGTAGAAAATATTTACATTTGTTCTTCCTTTGTAATTATGGTAAATATAATACAAGATGGTGTCAACATGATGGGATGTGAACAGTT
>NC_056726.1:578508168-578543168 GCF_019279795.1 Protopterus annectens
GAGTCATACCTATGCCTTGTAGGTGTGACAACACTGATAGATGTGACAGTATTGTCAGGACATTACAGATTGTCATATGTGTCAACTGTGCAGAGTTTTTACAAATGTCGACAGTGTACCTCATTGTTGCTGATGAGACTGCAGTGTAAAGAGTTTTTATTTATAAGTAACTACAGATGTTTGTGGGAAAAGTAATGTCCTCATGTCCTAGTATATGAGGTTGGGGGCTAAAGAGGTCTGTAATAGTGACAGTGGTGTATACAGCTTTACATATACTGCAACATAGTAATGCAGAGCATAATAGTGCAGGTATTAATGTAATGCTTTTCCTTTTCTTAACACAGGTGACTGGGGGGTTGGTCTCTGTCCCCTACACAACCTGATGTCAGTGTCTCTTCAGACTCTGATGATGATGGTGGCCAAATTGAGGCACAGGTGGAGGTTTCAAGGGATGAATCTGTCCCAGAAGGTTACATCCCTCTTCTGCCCTCATTATCATTGCACACAGTCAGTATACCTAAACATACGCAGTCCTCGGAGGCCACACATATTGGACAGCCAGAGGGTGAGGACATCGAACAGGAAGGTGTGGCAACTATGACTCCAGTGAGTGTAGACACTGGCCATAGCCAGAGAGCTGGCAAGGTTCCAGGCAGGCAGATTGATAGGGGTGCTCATAGGAGGCCTACTGTCCTTCCAGCACCTGTTGCAGGTCTCTCATCATGGGTCACTCAGCATATGTTTCATGCCATCATGAAGGCACAGGCATGTTCCAAAAGGAACTCCAGATGAATGTTCAGGGTTATGGTTGCAGCACAGTCTGATATCCATGACTGCCTCCACCACATTGGTGTTACCCTGGATTAGTTCATTAATGCAGTAGAAAGAAGGTAGTCTGAGACAGATCACAAAATATCTGTCTTGGAATGTACATTGTCTGTATTGGAACATCTGGTTGGAGTTGAGCATCGGACTCATGGACGTAGGTCAGCAACTACATCTGCTGAGAGTCCATGTGGCCATGCTCAATCATGCTCCCATAGTGGCAGTACATCCAGTGCTCCAGAGGGGAGTGTGCTGTCCACACCAAGAAGTGGCAGGTCGTGGGCTCATGGTCCTGGATGTTCCCATGGAGGACATGGTCCCAGCAGACAGCAGTCACCATCAGGTACTAGCACCACTTCTGACCTTGGCCATGGAGGTGTCAGTGCAACCCCTGGCAGAACCAGGTCCCATGTTCAGGAGCAGAGATGGTGAACTGTCAGCTTTACTATGCACAGTTCACAGCTGTCCAACATATACACATATAAGACTAGCACTAAGCTTGACTGTGATCAAGCACACACTCACATGTTGTTCTTCTTTCGGCTTTTCCCGGTTAGGAGTTGCCACAGTGGAACTCCGGTCCACTAATGATTTCCAGTAGATTTTTATGGTGCTGAGGTGCCAGCCCGACGCCCAACCTTCAACGAAGGCACACTCATTCACGCATGTCTTTCGAATGCCACTCGACCATGGGGAGGACATGCAGACTCCACACAGAAGGAGCTCCAGCCAAGAATCGAACAGGAGAACCTCTTGCTGTGAGGTGACAACGCTACCACTGCACCACCACGGCTCTACCACTGGCAAAATCAGGTCACCTAAAGACACATATGGCACATTCTCTTGGTCCATCTTGCCTGCTTCCCTTCCTGAGTCACACATGCTTTTAACCTATTGGGTCAGCCTAGGCCTTCTGCACCCCCACACATATAATACCCTGTGCAAGTGATGATACCTGTGACACATCCCTGTCATCCTCGTCATCAATGCAGGGAAATGAAGCTATGTGTCTGATGCACAGGGTGACAATATAAATTAATATGTAATTGTGTAATGCACTATTGCTTTGTCATGCCACTTGTACTGGTCACTGAATGATAGTGTATGATGACATTTGTAATGAGTAAGCCACATAATGTTATGTAACTTATTTTGTATGCTGTTGTAATGGCCGTATGCTTACACAATAAATGGTGTGTCATGGACCTGTTTATGGTTCAGTTTCAGCAGTCTGTAGGGGACACCTATGGATGCATGGCAGCAATAAACCCATAGACATCACAGTGCAGGATGGAATGTCAGCACAGAAGACATATGTCTCCAACAAAGTACAGCAGTATAGGTGCATGGGTGCATAGGGTCATATGTGTATAACAGGCAAACAAGGACAATGGCGTCACACAGCCTACTCATGCATCCCTCATCTATGACACAGTCTGATACCCTTGATAAGTGTCATCAGGGTTTCTGGAGCTAACACAGCTACAAGCTGTGGTGATGGAAATGACCCATCTACAAATTTCCTGTGTCTATTACAGAGATTTGCCCTACACCAGTTATGATTGTCTTGTTCTGCATCCCATTGTATAACTTGCACATGATGTGTGTTACAGCAGACGTGTGATTCACATGTATGGGGAGCCTGTTACATATAGGGCGTAGTGTCTGTGTTATATACCTGTCTCTGCAGCATGTACTATTTATACCACAGTGACAGTTTAGGTGTGTACAGCAGGTAATAAATGTGTTAAATCTGTCTTGGATGAGCAGAAGGTACACAGTGGGATCTGACACCCCCATATATGGCAGCCATACACATCCCCTCCAAAGCATGTAGGAGACAGACTACACATGTACGCTCTTGACAAGGACTGCATCAGACATGTTATCTGCAATGTATATTGATTTACCATGGAACCTGCGTGGCTGCTACAGTTGTAATATATGCCTGTGTAGTGACATAGCAAAGGTGCCATTGCACTCAATGATAGATGTGATGAGTACCAAAAATGGTATAACAATGACAGTGTGGGATTTACATGCCATACATTTCTGTATAGGTTGTACAGAACTGAATGGATCCCCACACCTTAATGACCAGTGAAAGTCAAAGGCTACATTACTCTCTGTGTCCATAAGTCCATGAGTAATGGTTCATCTGTGTGAGGTGTGCGAACACTACTATATTTTCCAAGGGTGGATGACTTCCAAAAGGATAGTATTGTGCAGTCCTTGGCATTTACTATTTATCAGTGGTGCTGACAACAACTGAATGTGTGTCTCAGGCCATCCAGGATAACTATTAGTTCTGTGTGGGATTCAATGACAGCTCCTAATATGCAATCACCTGCTAATGCAGTCAATCAGAGGTCACTGACAGTGGCCGTGACTGCAGTAAAGAGAATGCCTGCAAGGGGTACTCCATTAATGATGTCTGAGGGAAGTCCACTGGTGACTAGTGTCATTGTAGTGTAGGTCTACCCAATGCTATCTTCCCAGATTATGATTATCAGACACTTGGCTATCCACCAGCTGGCATACCACTCTATAAATAACCTACACAGTTTCCAGCAAGGCCTGCTGGCCTAATATTGTCAAACACTTTGTCAGGTCATGGTAGGTAGAGTGAGTCATATTACCATCATCCATTGCATAGTGTAACACTCATTGAGGTCCACCAGTTAGGTTAGGTAGGCATGATCTGTTCTTGAGCAAAACAAACTGTGTTTGGTCCAGCATCAGTAGGTGTACGACATTGTTACTGATCATATCCATGCAACCTCCTTTCATGGCTTTACATATCAGATGACTGAGAGATCTGGAGACACTGCTTGGCACTGCATGCTAGATGTCCTCTGTGCAGCTAAGTATTGTAGTTACTTCCATCATGTTCCAAGAAAAGAGTCTCCCAAGGTGTCTGTACAGAGCACAGACAAACAATGGAGGAATGCATAATACATATACCCTGTGAAGGTAAGGTGGGAGGTTTTACACAGGTATTCTGCAGTTGGACACTACTCAAGTGGTGTATACTGAAAGAACACAATTACCTTGTGCAGAATGTGGAAAGCAGGGGGGTCCCCTGAATTGCTGGTGCCTGGCTACTACTGCTGCTGCTGCTGGTGGTCTCACCACAACCACTCTGTCATGGGACACTATGCTCTGATACTTTTTTTGTCATCACAAGCAAAATATTACTATGAAGCTCATGATGAGAAGCAGGACACAGCATGTTTGTTCATCCACATGGTTGTCCCACATCATGAAAGGCTTTGTAGGCTTCACATACCTTCCTCCAGGTAGATGCCTTGATTAGCGACCTGAGCAATCAGTTGGCTTTTGCATGTATTATGCCTTCTGGACCAGGGTTGTTCGTATGTCACTAGGTAACTGACCAGATGGTGATTAGGAGCAAAGCTGCAGCATCACAATATAATGTGCAATGTCCAGTGACATAGATATCCAGGCTTGCTGAAACAAGCATCACAGCGGTGGTGATCCATCTTAGGTGACAATTTCACAGCACTTCATGCATCCTGCCCTTCAACAGATTAATGGTACATATCTGCATGACATGGCTGTGAGGCCTACTGCAGAGGACTAGCCACCTTTGGCCAAAGTGTGTCCACTTGCCACATGTCTTAGGTATGCCATATTTTACAGTTATGTACCCAAAACACATGTGTGTGTGTGTTTCCTCACCATGTCATACAACAACCAGATAGCTTTGTGGTTGCTTGACAGGCATTGTGCTCTTGCAAGGTCAACATTATGTCAGCAAAGTTGAACAAGTCCTCTGTGCATGCATGGCCATCCACATCTTTACTGCAAAGAAAGCCTACAAACACTGTGTTTCAGGCTGTCGACCTCAAGGGTGTGGCAGCTTGACCCTAACTTTGCTGGACTTGCACAGTGTCACATTTGTAGGTATGGTATTGGGACCATGCCTAATGAAATACTTATAGTCAATCCAAGGTCTACATGACTGGCACAGCATTGTATGGCACACTGTCAGGTGCTGTGTTACCTTAGGGGGCCTACATAAAGGTGTCATGTTACATTTCACCATCTGTCATGACAATGCCTAATGATGGTTTGCTGTGGCATACACACAAGCATGACTGTATTACTAATGGCACTATCAATGACTGCTGATGATATGTGAAAAGTGTACCCACCCATCTACTGCTATACCATGCAAACACAATGTCTGACAGATGTGACTGTACATCAAGCCTTGATTCCATGGTGTCTCACACAGCATTCAATACATATGGCAATGAGCATTTTGCCAACATGCACAGCTCACCTCCTGCACCACACATATCCACATCACACATGCCAGCATGTGTGCAGCTCCTTACCAGATGCATTGCCAAACAACAGAAACCTCAGAAAATCCTACCTCTGGAGAGCACAGTACACATAATAGTGCATGCACCACTGTCTCACTGGTCAAACATCTGAGGCAAAACACAAAAGCAAATATTTTATTCATAGTTGAGTACATCTTGAGACACATTGATTTCCGTGTTACCAGGCTACATATGGGAAACATCACAGTTAGCTGTTTGTGGGTTGCCACAATATGCCATACCACACATTGCCACAAATCAAGGAATATCAGGTGGCATAATGATGACATCATATTTCCTGCAGGTGTGTACAACTAGGGATATACGTCACCAGACTGTATGCAGACACATGAATTAGCTTACACACTCTGTGTCTCTCGCAGGTATGCCCATAGCTTTCAGCTGCATTTGATCCTCAACTAGGATGATGGCTCAATACACTTGGAAAATGAGGGACATCAATAATTGCCTTAGTGTGTGGTGTCAATGGGGGATCCACTACATGTCTGCCTAGGATGACTTGCTCAACAGACATCAATGCTTTGCCAGAGATGGTCTTCATCTCTGACCCCTGGGATTTTGAGTACTGGCCAAGGCTGCTGACACCCCCCACAGTGTATCTTATAGGCACTATCGGGGGGAAAGCTTTACAATGAGAACGCATCTTCATACAACATAATGGTTATGCTGCTACACATTGCGAATGGCAACATTAAACCCCACTCTATGGAAAGTCTCCCCACGTTGGAATATGCAGACATTTGTACAGTCAAAGACACTGGTTGAAGGCTGTGGACAGCACCACAGCCATAGCAGACTACACATCCTTCCACATGTTCCAACCTCAAACTGACAGTGTGCAAGGTAATGCAGGTGGCGTATGCATATTCATTAAGGATAGATATACATCCAGATTTAGTGAAACACTATGCTTTCCTGGAGACACTGCAGATGTTATTCACTGCTAGAAGGGTACATAGTCAAGCTAATGGCCTCTACAGGAGCAGCTCCATGAATCCAGACACCTGTTGTGCTTATTTGAATGTACGTGTGTTTGTCAAGATATATCAGTACACCATGGTTTGGGGTGGCATTAAGTACTCAAAAAGAATTCCCCTGCACGGAAGTAATTGCACGGCTCAAAAACACATGGTAGACAAAAAGCATTCCATCAAGTATTCCACATCCGACCGCCACACCATCCAGCAATCATCCAGATATCTACGCCAAATGTCAATTTCCCCCAAGTAAATGTTGTGTGTAATGTCATAGATGATTTGTTCTTCTATGTATGCCATATATAAATCAGCATATATGGGGGCAAATGATGCACCCATTGTAGTACCCCGTACTTGGAGATAACATTGTTGGCCATAGTGGCAGGTAATGGTTCCTTAACCGAACCACTATCTGAATTCTTAACTAAACATCTAAAACCATTACTGAGATGGGTAAGATCCAAAATTCAGGACACCACAGAACTTTTATGTATCATAAATGAAATGCAAATAGAGGACAATTGGTTGCTATGCACATTGGATGTTAGTGCATGGTATACCAACATACCACATTGGGCAGGGCTAGATGCAATAGAATATTGGTTACGCAAATCTGAGTTGTACAAACCCGGCTTCAACACTTTTCTTATATGCCTAACTTTGAACACGTTTTCACCAAAAATGTTTTCTTCTATGGCCAACAATGTTATCTCCAAGTATAGAGATTGCTGGATGATGTGGAGGTCGGATGTGGAATACTTGATGGAATTCATTGAGTATCTCAATGATAACAAATGGGGCTTACAATTCACCATCAACCAAGACCCACACAAGATTACATATTTGGATATGTTGGTTACAAGGATGAAGACAACACCCTTCATACGGAAGTATTCAGAAAATACCCAGAATACAACACCCTAATGCACGCATCCAGCTTTCATCCAGCACATATCACTAAAAACATCCCCAAATCTCAATTCATTAGGATGAGACATATTTTTTCAGAGCAAAATACCTTTGAAGTCTTCCGTAAAGATTTGTCCAATAGGTTTCAAGAAAGGGGTTACAGCATGAGCTATGTACATACAGCAAGCAATCATGCTGCAAATCTAGACAGAGAGGACCTTCTTAAATACAAACCAAAATCACAAAATACAAACAACAATTTATGATTCATCACTACATATGGCAGGAATACCAACAGAGTCATTGATGCCATCAGACGACACTGGAATATTCTCTTAGCTGACAATTTTTTATCACAACATTTATCTGAGACCTGCATGTTCTCATTCAGAAAAGGGAAAAATCTTGGATCTTATTTCAACCACTACAAACACCATTATGATCCCATCAATCACAACATGACCCACACCTTAATCTCTGGAAACAAGCCTGTGAGCTGCATGCCATGTGGACATTGCAGCCATTGCAAACATGTGCTAAAAACAAACAATTCTCCAGTAGCAATTGCAGTATTATATTTGACTTTCAGTTTTTTGGCAAATTGCAGCACGGATTGGATCATTTACATGGCTTCTTGCAGTTGTCATGCATTTTATATAGGACAAACATCCAGACCTCTTAAATTACGCATTTCTGAGCACCTCAGTGATGTCAAATGTAAGAGAATGAGCAATGCCCTTTATAAACATACTCTTAAACATACCACAACAATGTTTCATTTTACCATCATTGATAAAATAATAGGTGACAGATCTAATAAATCTGGATGGCATAGTTAATTAAATGCAAAAGAGAAAAAATGGATTGTGAAATTAGGTGGACTTTTCCAGCTTGGTCTTAATGAATATTTATGATTTGGTATATTAATGAATATTCATGAGCTCACCAATGACATTTTGTGATTAATTTTTCCAAATGTATAAAAGAACTTTGAGATGTTTTTGGAATTTACACCGATGAAAGCTAGGTTAACACCATAGCCGAAACCAGTCTGTTTATTCTTGCGTTTTTCTTTATTATAATAACTAATTAAATTAGTTTACACAGCTCACAGTTGCTGGCTGTGGCATTAAGTAACAACCAATTGTGTTGCTTAGTCATGCTGAAGCTCACTTGCCCAAAGGTTAGTCCACGTCCTTAACTACAATGCCTTGGACCAGTGGTGTGACATCCCCAAAAGGGGAGCCAATGTAGTGCTTTATGTATTTCTCAATATGGATGACCACTGCAGCCCACCAATGTAAGGTCCTCCCTGGTGATATTGGACCACAAATCAATCTTTTTTTTTATTTATTTATTTTATTTATTATTTGTTGACCGGGAAAGTCCGACTAGGTTCCACAGATCCTGTTTTCAGCGGAGGCCCGGGGAGAAATGCTCCAGAAGCATGTCTTTAGAATGTGGGAGGAAACTGGAGTACCCAGAGGAAACCCATGCGAATGCAGGGAGAACATGCAAACTCCACACAGAAGGCACCCCAGCCAAGAATCGAACTGGAGAACCGCTTGCTGTGAGGCGACAGCATTAACCGCTGCACCACTGCGCCGATTACAACTATCAGACCTAACCCCCCCCTTGCAGAAAATACAGAAATATACTTCAACAAAGCAATGTATTACCTCCTAGGGGATGGTTTCACAGCATGACTGCACCTCCCCCCCTCAGATGGGACAGGCAAGTATACAGAGTTCTACACAAATGCATTATGTAAGCAACAGTACAACTGCATAGACTCAGTTGTATCTGGCAGGAGGAACACAAGCTCCTCATGACACAGCAAACCTGCGTGATGGACAACTGCCATTAACAGGCAGTACAATAAGAGGTAGGACATTGCTGTGTAACAGTTGGGGTGAGGGTGCCCCCTAAAATGGAGGCACGACCTCCTCAGCTAAAACAAGAACATAGTGTTGTTGTGACATTGTGTGGAAACAGTATGTGAGAAAATTAGCCTCCCCCACAAAGCAAAACCACAATGCACAGTGTAGTTACATGTATAACCTCAGAGGACAGGCCCAGATTGTCGGTGAACTCATACTTAATGATATCACATACAATGAGTCTGTACTCATAGCTAACCTGTTGTCCCACAGGTTCTGCATCAAATTCACTTCCCCGTCCCCACCACATGTGCCACATGACATTCCTACAACCTGTCCTACACGTTCTATATCTACAGACCAGGTTGTAACTGTCCTCTCTATGGGGAATACACAACATCTGTTGGATATACTAACATCCCAGGCTGCGTCCTACATGGGATCCATCAAGGACTACTAACACCATTGGGAACTCCTTGCAATCATACAGTAACCACTGGCTGCATCCCAGCTGACTGGATAATGACAACTGTTATCCCCTTACACAGAGGAAGTGCATCCACCGACCACCAGCACTATAGACCTATTTGCCTGAGTAGCCATATCTGTAAGCCTGCGGGGCAAATCATCATGGAGCTGATCAGCAAACATATATGTGATCTACAAACAGTTGACTGTACACAGTTTGGATGTCTGACAGGGAGATTATGGCTGTTAAATGTGGTGGACATGACTGCGGCAGTCACCAAGAACCTGGGTGAGGGGACATCAGGGCATACAACCCCCTGGACATAGCCAAGCCATGTGACTATCCCTCATTCAGGCATCATTGACAAAAGCATCCACTTAGGCATCCATTATAATATCATTATAGGGGTCACTACGAGCTCATTGATGGCACACATACTCAAAATAGGGAAATCCACCTCCAATAGCTGATCTGTAAGAAGCAGTGTTCAACAGGGCTCAGTCCTGGGTCTTGTATTTCTTGGAATCCATTTGACCAATATACAAGTGAATATTGACTGTCCATGGCTGACAATGTTGGCTAATACCTGCAAACTGTGAGCAATCGTACACTCTGTGAGTTATGTGAATATCCTATAAGAGGGTATTGATGAACAAATGCCTGTTGACATACTAATGTCTATAAACTCCATGCAAATATATATGTAGTATCATTTCCATCTGTAACACCTATGGTCCTGGTAAGTAGCATATCAGTCGCAACATGTGATGTACATACTCAGGAGTGATAGACCTAGGCACACTGGCCTGGCCACAAGGGTTTACACCTAATGTATCTGGGATCACCATGTCTCCCCAATGGTAAGATGGGAATCATATGTCATAACTGAAGGCACAGTCACCCAAAAATGACATACTCATAACCTCCATCTACTCTTCTCTCAGCATGCCAGTGTTTGAGTGCAATGGCCATTTGATAGAGTACCTTTCCAAGCATCACAGCAGTTGCACACATCACAATGGTCCCTCACATGGGAATTCACATCTTCAGTATCTGTTCAATGGGCTTCATCCGAAGTCAGTGGTCATTGTAGCCTGTGGCATATAGACTACTCAGAGGTGAGCTCTGCCTTGCATACGGGGCAATGTGTGACCCTGCTTGATTGGGAATGCTGCATATCTGTAGGTGGCATGGTACATGGATTACTCACTCTAATGACATTAACCTGGTATGTGACATTACTAATACATGCTGGTGGGAGAGATCTGTCTATCAGACTTTAACACACATTTAAAACAGAATCCTACTTAATGGCAAACAGAGCACCTCAGTGGACCTCATCAGATGCCATCTATATGATTGGCTAGGTGACCATCATTTCACCACAGGGCTTCTGCCTGTGTCCCTCATGGACAGGGGCAATATGTGCTAATCGTGTAAACAAGGGTATAAACTTGGCTAGAATTGTGAGGTCTGTAGAGCCATTATGCAACTAAAGTTCAAAGATCATATGATTCCATAAGCTGATGTAAAATGCTGTAACAGCCACACACGCAAACCTGGGTACATTGAGGATAGTACCACTTTCACTTGCTGTTTACAGAACACAGTGCATACAAACTGCAAGTGGGCTGCATGTAGATTAGAACACTTACCTATCTAATGGTACACACTACTGATCACAGTACATGACACATGTGCTACATCTCAAGTCTGCTATTACTATTTCTTTAGGACATCTTATGCTTGATGACATCAGCAGGTCTAGTTGTGGTCAGGCATTTGGAGGCTCACATCACCTGCTACAACCAAAATACTGCAAAACTCTACCTTTTTCTAAGTTAGTGACATGATCATATTTATGTTGCATGGCGATACATACACACACACACACACACACACACACACACACACACACACACACACACACACACACACACACAAACAATGAGTGGACTGGAGCAAGATTAGAACCCCTACTCATCTATCCTTATATACCATAAATCACAGTACTTATCTCACATACCAAGGGGTAAGTCTGACATTTCAATGGCAGCTGGTAGTCTTAAGGTCAATGATATCAGTAGGCCTTGTAGAAGAGGGCAGTTTGGAAACTGGCAGAAACTTACAGGGCCAAAAAGTGCCGAACTATTGTAGTTTCATAGTCATTTAGGGATTCTCAGTTGTTTTGAAAGGGGTTATATGCACCCACACACACACACCAAGTGGCCTACAGTGAGATTAGAAACCCTACCTAACTACTCTTACACACTATAGATCACAGTATTTATCGCATGCACCATTGTTTAAGTCTGAAATTACCATAGCAGCTGGTAGTCTTAAGGTCGATGGCATCATCAGGCCTTGTAGAAAAGGGCAGTTTGGAAACTGGCAGCAACTTATCGGGCCAAAAAGTGTAGAACTATTGCAATTTCATAGTCAATGAGGGATTCTCAGTTGTTTTGCAAGGGGGTACATGCGCGTGCACGTGCACACACACACACACACACACACACACACACACACACACACACACACACACACACACACTGGTCTGCAGTGAAAGTAGAACCCCTACCTAACTACTTTTACACACCATAGATCACAGTACTTATCACACATGCCACTGCTGATGACTGTTTTAGACATGGCTGCAGGCAAACTACTTATGGATTATACAAACAAGGCTTGTGTTGAACAGCATCTGTGGTGTGCAGAGTGAAATTGCTTTGTACTGTTATCTGCATCTAGTAGCCTAGCAGTCAGATAACTGTTATTTATCCTAGCTATGTGGTTGCAGTTACCAGTTTGGCCATATGTGGCTGTTTGCATTTGGAGGGGCAAGCCTGTGGTCAAGAACAATGTGCCCTGTCCATGCATGTACAGACAACATTATACATTACACCATCTGCTCACCTGTTGCTGTATGTGTGATGACATCCAGCAGGCACGGGGGTCTGTAGGTAAGTGCCTTATGTACTGTTGAGCCCTTACTTAGGATCCTTTGAGCAACATTATAGATGTGTCATAGTGCAGCTTTACTCACCATTATCAAACTATGTAGGACAACACAGACATCCACACACATATTTATGTATATAAGCAGTATGCATAGAAATGTAGCTGTGTGTGTATGATATGTATATGTGTTATGCAGATATATGGGGAGAGACCAGAGATGTATGTTATATACATATATATATATATATATATATATATATATATATATATATATATATATATAGCTATATCTCTATTTGTAGATACATATACATATATAAATAAATATACTATCTATGGGAGAGAGAGATATAGTGACATAAAGATATGTATACATATATGTATGTATGTATGTATAGACATATCTTTACATAATAGGTCATTTTGGGCAAGAGGCAACAGAATAGCGCTCCGTTTAACTAAGTGTGTGGGCATGCCCAGTGGAATTGTCAGTACTTATAAACTGACTCCAGGCCATACCTACCTGTACTCCAGTCTGGGATTTTGTGTGTTACAGGCAATGACATCTGTCCCTGTTTCTGCAGTACTGCACTTCACTCAAATTATCCACAATATTCTTCAGCTGTCTGATGTAATTAATATGTGACACAGGTTAATAATGTTACACCACACACAGACTGACAGTCTGCAAAAAAAACAACATAATAATATCTCACATCCAAAAGATACGGATACTTCCAGATTAGAACCATCAATGCCATAGGTTCATAGGTTCATAGGTTCATACTAGGCTATCTGCCCTAGGGCATTTATAAGCCTAGCCAGAGTGTGTTTGGCTATCGCCACCCATTTAAATGAATTTTGCTATGCCCTTTTTCGAAGTTAGTATACTGTGCCTCTGTCTAACAGTGACACAAAAGTGATACCCGGGGTAAACCTACGATCTCCCATCCACTCATCAAGATTCCTCTTGAAGAGAGTCAATGAGGGACTCTGCCTAACCTGGACTGGGATTTTATTCCAGAGAGAAGGGAGCCTCTGGGTTATGAATCTGTCCCTCCAGCATGTCCTATTTATTTCAGTGGTGAGGTTCAAGTCTCTCGAGCGCGTAGCTCGATGGGATTTGGATTTTCTGAGGTGCAGCATGTCCATTAATTCCGGGTTGGACATGGCTTTATACATCAGGCACAGATCGCCTCTGAGCAGGCGGTATGCCACTGAGTAGAGCTGGAGTTTCTTTAACCAGGAAGCATATGGCAACTGTTTGAGCCCTTTGATCCTCTTGGTGAGTTACTTTTGGGGTCTTTCCAGTTGCTGCAGGTGTCTGGTAAGGTACATCCCAAAAGGGGCATTGTACTCAATTATGGGCCTGATGAGGGATGAGTAAAGAGGCACGATGACCTCCCCTGATCTAGATGTGAATCCCTTCATGATTAGGTGGGCTATATAAAATGTTTTTTCTAACCATTTTGGCCACGTGGTTTTCAAATGAGAGATTGCTATCAACTTGGGTCCCCAGGTCCCTAATTACTTCTTCCATACTTAATGGATTACCACCTATGTGGTAATTTGTGGGCACTTTGTTTTTGCCAAAGGGGATGACTATACACTTTTGGCATTTAGCTTGAGGCCATGGCTCTGGCACCAGTTGTCTGTTTCTATGAGGCCCTTTTGTAGGATGCTTGTGTCGGCTGGAGAGTCGATTATGGCGGCTAGTTTGCAGTCATCTGCGAACTTGGTCAGCCACAGTCCTTCCGTGTTGGCCTGTACCTTCGAGAAATATATATACCGAACAAGAGAGGTCCCAGGACTGGGCCTTGTGGGACGCCACTTGTAACTGGTTTGGAGTCTGACATGGCTCCAGCAATTCTAACCATGTGGGTTCTGTCCTTGAGCCAGTTTGCAACCCATCTAGTGACATAGGGGTTTATATTTATGTTGGTGAGCTTATCTATAATGCCCGAGTGGGGTATTGTATCGAAGGCTTTTACGAGGTCCAGGTAGGCTGTGTGGACCACCTTCCCCTCATCAATGGCCTTGGTGACTGTTTCAAAGAAATCGACCAGGTTTAAGAGGCAGGATCTGCCCTTAACAAAGCTGAACTGGGTAGGATCTAGTGTCTGTAGGTCCCCAATATCTTTATTTATGAGGTCCATGATGATCCTTTCCATAGCTTTGCAGACCAAGCTAGTCAGGCTTATGGGGCGATAGTTTCCAGGATCTGTTGAAGCACCACCTTTGTGGAGAGGGACCACTGTTGCTGTACGCCACTCTTTGGGTACATATCCTGTAGTAAGGCTGAGATTGAACAGTAGTTTTATGTTTGGGTTTAGCTCTTCTTGGAGTTCATGTAGGATGCAGCCCGGGACACCGTCTGGTCCCATTGATGCTGTGTTTTTTGCTTTGGCGAGGGCGGCTCTTACCTGAGCATCTGGGATGTCAGGGGGGCAGCACTCTGCTGGGATAGATATTTACCCTTTTGGTGGGGGGGGAGAAGTTTGCGCTGAACCTGTCAGCTAGGATGTTGGCAATGTCTGTGGGTTCGGTGTATTTTTTTCCATTTTGGACTAATTCTGAGCATATCTGGGAATTCCCACCCAGGTTCCTAACATAACTAAAGAAAGCCTTGTGATTATCCTTAGTGTCCTGTGCAATTTTTCTCTCGAAGCTGGCCTTAGAAGATTTTATGAGTGCCCATAGTTTTTTGCTAATACTGATCAGAGATGCCTTCCCTTTTTGGGATTTTGCTCTATCATGTAGTAGCTTCCTCCTTCTATTGTATAGTTTGTTTATGGCTGGGGTCCACCAGACAGTACGCCTGCCTTTGGAGGATTGGGTCTTGGTTTTATTTGGGATTGCATGATTGCAAGGTCTTCATAGAATGCATTTATAAAGGATTCTGCAGACTGGGCCGTATTTTCCACAGGCCTGGGGGCTTTGAAGGATTCCACCTTGGTTTTGAGGAGTGTGAAATTTGCTTTAGAGAAGTTTTTCACTGTGGTTTTCTGGGCAGGGGGTGGGGTCGGGATGTGAATATCCAGTGAGATTAGTTTATGGTCTGATCTTACCAGTGAGGGATACACTTCTGGTCTGGAGCATAGAGCCCCCATGTTGGTGATGATCAGGTCCAGTATGTTTTCCCCTCTTATGGGAGTGGTAACAAGTTGTTCCATAGCATCTGAGTTTATAAATTCTAGGAATCTTTGGGCTAGGGTGTTGGAGCTAGAGTAATGCTCCCAGTCTATGTGTGGGTAGTTGAAGTTGCCCAATATAATGGTGTTTGGAGAGACCTTCATATTTTCCAGTGTTCTCAGGAAGGCCGAGTGGGATTCCTGGGTTTGGGAGGGTGGTCTGTAGCAGGCTATAAACTGGAAGGCAGTTTTACCCACTGTTAGTTGCACATGGATAGTCTCTGATGCTTCATGCTGTGCCACCAACCTGGAGATGTGGGTATCTTTGATGAATATTGATACTCCCCCTCCTTTTGTGGTTCGGTCCAAGTTTTGGGGCCGAAAAGCATGGTATGAGGTATAACCTGGTAGTGCTGGGGTGCTCTCAGGAGCCTTGAACCAGGTTTCTGTTACTGCACAGATATCGATCTAGTAGAGGCCCAGGGAGATAAGCTCCAAGGAAACAAACAAAATCACATATACAAAAATTAATGTATACAATGAACATTACAGGTGCAGTACAGAGAATAATCAAAGAGGTTATTTGTTCATAACATAGTACAAAATATACAGATACAATTAGTACAATACAAAATGTAGTTGCAATACATCATAAAGAAAAAGATGGCAGCAGAATTATACAATATATTAGTATAAAAGTAGTCATAAAGAAAAAGTAGGAGCTGAAATTATACAATATATTAGTAAAAGTAGTCTCCTTAATGAGATTCTGAAGATGTAAGTAATAGTATAGAAGCACAAGGTAAGTTGTTATTAAGAAAAGGAACTTGATTACTGAGAAGAGTATGGTAGGTTGAACCAAGTAAGAAGAGCTAGCTGATCAGTCAGGTTTAGTACAGGGGCACAACCAGTGTGTTCTGAGGAAAAGTTTCAATTTGGTTTTAAAGTGTGATATAGAGGGAAGAGAGGAAAGTCCATTAGGAAGAAGGTTCCAGGATTTTCCAACAGTATTAGAGAAAAAGAGAATCCCCAGCCCTGTTGTTTGATTTACAAATATTTACAAGAAGTTTATGTGATGATTGTAAGGTCTTTAGATTGTTGTAGGGGGTAATGAGGGTAGATAGTATAGGGGTATTGGTAGGTTGGTAAAGGGTTTTATGGGCAATGGTCAGTTGGTAGAATTTAAGCTGATTTTGTAATTCAAGCCATCCTAGCTGCTTTAGATTAAACAGTTGTTGGTTCTGAAAGGGTTACCTGTAGCAAATCTGGCTATGTTATTGTAGGAGTTTTCCATTTTATTAAGGTTGGTTTTAGAGAGATTAGTATATATGGGTGACTGTCTGATGAAGCGTAGTAGTTGCTACGCGAAAGCGCTTACGTTTAAATAAAAGTTTTTATGCTTTATCCTGGTTTCTGATCGTATTTATATGGGACATTTAGCCTATGTGGATTTATTACATGAATTCATTTTTGTGCTACTGAATGGTTGGTTGAACAACTTGGTCGACTCAGCGTTTATCCGTGGTGAGAGAGCCTGGTTTTCATTCACATATATGGGTGAGGCATAGAGGAGAGTAGAAATTAGATGGGCGTGAGCAATAGTTTTTCTAGCTGCAGGAGAGAGGAAGGGTTTGCTCCTGTAGAGAGAGCCTAGTTTTCTATTAACAGATTTTAGAGTATTGTTAATATGGGTGTCGAAGTTAAGGTTGTTATCTATGGTGATACCTAGTAGTTTGGTAGTTGGATCTGGGGATATGAGAGTACCATTACTGGATGTTGCTGTGAAGTCTATTGGGGGGACTTACAAGTAGGAGTAAAAAGGAGGAGTTTAGTTTTTTGGGGGTTCAGAAGGAGACAGCGCTGTGTAAACCATTGTTCAACTGTGTTAAACACATTTTGGGTAAGGCAGTGAAGTTCAGATATAGATGTGGCTGAGCATATCAGTGTGGAATCATCTGCATATTGTATGCATGTAGCTTGGGGGATTACTAGGTGAAGGTTGTTGATAAATATAGAAAACAGGAGAGATCCTAATATAGACCCTTGAGGAACACCAATGTTAATGGGCAGATGGGTAGATATAATGTTATGCCAAAGTACAGCCTGTTGTCTGTTATCTAAGTAGGACTGGAACCATTTTATAGCTAGTGCATCTAGTGACAGGGATTTGAGGATATTTATAAGTATCTGGTGATTTAGCATATCGAATGCCTTAGACAGATGTATAAACAGTGCAGAGGAAAGCATATTGAGGTTACATTTTTTGTTAATACAGTCAGTAAAGAAAAGGAGGGCAGTAGCAGTGCTGTGGGAAGGTATTAAACCATGTTGAGAGTTTGAAAGTAAGATATTTTGGATTAGGTGGTCTAGCAATTGTCTGTGGATGCATTTTTCTATGATCTTTGCTAAGGGAGAAAGTAGGGCTATGGGACGGTAATTGGAGAGTTCAGTAGAGTTCCCACCCTTCTGAAAGGGGGATAATATGGGATACTTTCCAGATTTTAGGGATGTGTCCTTCACTGATGGTTCTATTGATGAGAATGGAAATGTGATAGGCAATGGATTTGGCTGCCTTTTGTAGATATTCAGCGGGTAGTTGGTCTGCTGAAGGAGTGCACGGTTTCAGTTTTTGGATAAGGGTAAGAATATATGTTGTTGGGACTGGTTGGAAGAGAAATGTAGGGGAAGGGTTAGAGTTAGATTTGGATATAGTTAAGTTCTGAGTAGATAACTGACTGGCAAGAGTTTGAATGGCCTCAGTGAAAAAGGTATTAAAGACATTAGCAGTCTGCTTGGGATTCTCCTGGTCTGTGCCTTGTGGGTTTGGTGTGATGGATTGACCTGGGTGTAATAATTGATTAATACTCACCCAGAACTTTTGTGGTTTATTATGGTGAGTCTCCTAGAATTGTAGGTAGTAGTCTCTTTTGTCAGACAGTATAGCTTTTTTAGTTTAATTTCTCAGCTGTCTGAAGTTTTGTTGGTCTGCTGGGTTTTTAGTTAAATGAGATTTATTCCAGTATTTATTTCTGGGATGTATTTTTTGCCTGGTTTCTTTTGAAAGCCATGGGGCAGATTTAGTTCTCATTCTAATAGAGCGTGTTGGTGCATGGTGGTCTAGTATGGCTAGGAAGTTAGAATTAAAGTCATTAACACCTTCCTCCAGTGTGAGGTATTTTAAGGGAGGCCATTTACATGCTCTTAGTTCTCTCTGGAAGAGATCAGGGTTGAAGTTATTCTTGGTTCTAATTGTCCTAGATATGGTTGGATTAGGTAGATTGGATTTAAGCCTGATGATGTAGGTTAGTGAGAGGTCACTTACATCATCAGGGAGGGTTCCAGCTTCATATGTCTGGGGATGATTATTTATGATAATCCAATCTAAGGTACTTTCTTTCTTATTAGGCTTGTTTATCCTGGTAGGGGAGGTAATGGTTTGAGAAAAACCAAAAAGGTTAAGATGGCTGGTAAGGTGGCTACTGCTACAAAACTTCCAATCAATGCTAAAATCACCTAGGATTATGGTTTCTTAGGGTATATTTTGGGATAACCAACAAAGGATATTTTCTATGGTGGCAATGTTATTACCAGGAGGAAGATAGATACAGACAATATAGATGGATTTGAATGTGTTAAGTTGAAGCTTGGTAATAAGAATTTAAGCGTTGGAGTCTTGAGGTGGTTTATATTCATAGGTAGTAATCTATAACCCAGATTTAAATAGGATAACTATATCACCACACTTTTTGGTTGCACGGTCAAGTCGCAAAATATTATAACCGTGTGGGATGACTTCATTGTCTTTAGTTACAGGTTTTAACCAAGTTTCTGTTAAACAAAGAATGTCAAAGGAGTAGACTTCCAAGAGAGTATGGAGTTGTGCAACTTTGTTATTAATCCTACGTATGTTGAGGTGAGCTAATAAGAGTGAGTTAGTTGGTTTGGTAAGGGAATGGATAGTAGAGGGGTTGGGGTTGAGGAGTTGAGTGGTAGTAGCAGTTGTTGGACCTGGGTTTGGGTGAATGTCTCCATCTTTTAAAGAGAAGAGTAGTGTTTGAAGTCTAGGATTTGGGAATTTACTATATAGAGGTAGAGATTTTCTTGGATTGGGAGAGTCATATCTAATGTGGGCTGTCCTATGGTATTTTGTTAGTAGATAGCTGGGTGTAGATGTTATGTTAACATGGTTAGTGAAAATAGGAAGAGAAGGAGAGGTAGATAGCTTATTGAGGTAGAGAAGGTGTGGATATAATGGGTGTTCATAGGAGGTTAGCAGGTAAGCTAAAGTTAGAGGTGGTAGAAGTGTAAGTATAAGTAACCTCTGTAAGAGGGCTGGGGTGGGTAGCTTATACATCTGGAAGGGTAAGTTGTTAGGTTGCTGTTATAGGCTTGGAGGTATACTAGGTGTGGAAAGGAATAGGTGGAAGTTGTGGTGGGAGAAATAGGGAGTGGTAAGTGAAAGGGAATTGGAGTTAAGTGGCCAGTGGTGAAGGATCTGTGATTGGTGGAAGAGGGAAGGGGTGTGGTTAGATGGTATAAGAGTAGGTCCCCTGGGGGTGGTTGGGACTTGGGGGTAGGGTAGGGGAGTGGAGTGAGCCCGCAGGGCGAATGGAGCGGGTAGAGACAAGTGAAGGAGAAGCCAGAGAAGAAACTATCAGCAATTCTAGCAACTGAAGGAAAGTTAGGCACGTCAGGAGTGGGAAAAATCAGATATAAAACAGAAGTCTATGAGAAAAAAACAGGTGTGTGTAGACAGTTGAAGTAAAGGGTAAGTGAGAAAATAAGAGCAGGTTTAGGACTTACGAGATGTAGTGTAATTACAGAAGAAATACAGAAGGATAGCAGGAGATAAAGGATGGGATAAGGGTGCCACCTAGTGGGCAGATCGAGTATTGCAGGTAAGTATGTAAGGGAGGTAGCTGGTTTAGAACTAGGGAAGGAGTGATAGCTAGTAAAGGGGGTTATTACAAAGCAGAAGAGGTTTGTTGGATACAGGGTAGATGGGAGGGGGGTAAAGGCTGCTGGCTGTTCAGGCTCGTAGCATACTTTAGAACCTCTGAAGCAATAGTAGAAGGTAGTCAGCTTTACAAGCAGGACTTAGACAACCACATACTTTCTTGCTTCCTTGAGAAAGGGTGCAGGGAAAATAAGGCTGTTAGATGAGACTGCAGGTATTTCGATAGGGTCCTTTGTCACCAGGTAGGTAGGTTCTTAGAGACTATATCAGGAGCAGCGCAATGGGGAGCAGGGTATTTTAGGGAGAAAGAGAAACAAACGTGGAGGAGAGAAAAAAAGAGTTTGCACAAAGCAGGTAGTTATGACAATTAAACAAACAAAAAAGCTTTACATGAAGACACGAGTTATAAAGTAGCTTATATTCATGCCCTTATTTTTGAAAGAAGCTATTGGAATCACTTTTAAGCTAGTCGTACTGTGACATTATAAAGTAGTCTAAACTATCATTTAGAGGAACTCTGAATCAGGTTTACTGAAATTGGGAGCAAGCAAAAACAAAAATATAAGCTTCTAATATCCAAATATAAACTATACCAGCAAAAATAAAAAATAACTGGAAAGCTACCTTACAGAGAAATTACTGTACTACTCTATGCAGGGACAGTGAGTTTACAGTGTGGGATACAACACTGAAAAAAAGAAAAATAATACTATCACTTACTAGAGATGCTACACCTGGAGGGCTTTCAGCTGCAATTAGAGCAAATATGGCATCCAGGGTTTTTAAAACCTTTGGTGTGTTGTACCTGAGCAATCACTTGGGGGGTGGAGGAAGGGAGGGAAACCTCCAACTGGAATTTAAAGTAGCAGGGGAGAATCCAAGGGACTCTGCTAAACCTAGCTAATTATCAAGGACAGCCAAGGAAATAAGGTAAACATACAGGCAGCCTTGTTCAAGGACTGGAAGGTTTCTCCAAGAAAAACTATGAGCACAATCTATGGCATTACATGAGCACAATCTATGGCACCCAGTACTTTAGGGTAGTGGGCTACATGGTAGAAATGTTGTATATTGCTGGTCCTCACCCCAGCAGTGAGGGGAAAAGATATGTGCTCACTGGCATGTGGTAGCATGGCATCCAGGAACTGGTAGAGTATCCTGGATGCAGATGCTTGTGAGACACCCATCATGTCCCAGGTTGGTCTTTGGAAAGCACCTGAAGTTAGTATCCTAAGGGCTACACATACCTTTGTTTCCACTGGGATGGAATTCCACTCTGTTGGCTCTAGGTCTGAGTTCTGGCTAGCAGAGCTCAGTGAGGTCTTGTAGTATGTTCCTGTCCACCCTGTAGTGCAATACAACCAGCAGCTCATGTAGCTCCTGGAAGGTTACCCTGGGCCTGAACACTCTTCTCCTTCTCTGCCTAAATCTATTGTCAGCAGCACCAGCAGCATTGACTTCAGCATCTATCACATACAGATGTAGCAGACTTTCATTAGCCCCTAGCATTATCTCAGTTAAAATTCCCAAGTCTGTACTCCAATGGTCTAGAGTATTGGGTGAAAATCAGAATGTAGTATCTATGCATACTTTTTACATCTCTGCTGTACGTGCAGAATGTGTGATTGGCTAACTATGATGCATTCCACCTGCCTCGAATATAATTAACATAATTTAATGGCCCTATTTCAGTGCACAATGCTGTGCACAGTGCTGAGCTACACTGCACAGCATAGCTTATAGAAAGGTTAAACTTTCTAATTGAATACATCTGGTTTTAAGAACATGCTCTACAAGGCGGTGCACCACTCAAACACATACACCTAAGCTTAAAAGAGCTTAGAATTGAGAGGACACCCCCCCAGATGCCAGCCACATACTGTGTAAACATCAACATAGTGTAAGACCCTACATGAAGGACACGATTACTCCTTTCTGCTATTCAGTAACCCCACCGCATTTGCATACTTATCCATGCTGACAGCCTAGAAACTACATGGTTCATAGCCATATCACCTTAGCAACAGCAGAAATGCACCATTGTAGGGAGCCCATGCAAGGTCTGTCACATACTATAAAATTCTTTTTTTCCTATTTTTTCTATTGAGCATGTTTGTGCCCTGCAGTAAGTAGCGCAAACATGCCAAAATTATTAAAAAATATTAATTTAACTTATTCCCTTTAATCTTTCTGACATACAGACTAATAGTTTTGCTCATATGTGGGGTCTATATTAGATGAACGAACATTTAAAATGTCAAGTACGACATGCTCGACAGCTCTTAAATGAAAGTTCATCTAAGCGAAACCCCATAATGTCAAAAGAAAGAGTTTAAAAAATTTATAGTTGGCCAGCCATCAGGTAGCCAATGGTTGAAGGCTAAAATGTGCTGTACCCCATTAAACCCCTCCCAAAAAATAAAGTGGGGGGCTCCGCCCCCCCCACACACACATACACACACCAACATGGGGGCTGTGCCCCACACCCTACTTAAATATACCAACTCCGAGATCGCACCACAGTGGAGGACTGTCATAACATTACACAGGGTGAACGACAAGACCACACCACAGTGGTGGACTGTAAGAACGGCTAGACAAGGTGAACGTTCTGATGACAGCCATTGGCTTCCTGATGGCTGGCCAGATATACCTTTTTGAAGCTCCTTGTTTCGACATTCTTAGGTTTTGCTTAGATGAACATTCACTTAAAAGCTGTCGAGCATGTTGTACTCGACATTTTAAGCATTTGTTCATCTAATAGGGAACCCATATTTGTATGTAGTCTCACATTTTCAAGGGATTTACGTCCACAATTTCTACATTTTACACCCCCTTTTGTCTGTCTAGATTTGTATACTATAGATACTGACATAGTGTCTGAACAGATTCCTTTCTGCATGTTGGATAGCTCTGCCTGCCTTATTTGTATGAGATTCAACTGCTTATGAGGCAATTTGCATGTCACGGAATTTTCCGTGTTTGCACATGCATGCACGCTGCTCAGCAGCGCTTATTGAATCTTAACATTTTTGTGTCCATGTAAGCATTGCAGCATGATACTTACACAAAAAAAAAGTGTTGGCTGTATTAAAGCCTCCCCCCACCCCACCCCACCCCCCGTGACTTTGGCTACCTAAATAAAGTTTACACCACTGGAAAGCATAGTCCTTGGACAAACGGAAATACTTGAATATACTGGAAAAAAACTTCTTTAATTAACACACAGTCAAGCACAGAAACAGTTTCGTCACACTTAGACTTCATCAGATTAAAAGAACATTAACTTGCCCCATGCCTTTTATACTTCCTGTGGTTGTCACTAACCAATCAAGTAAAATACTTCATTAAACTGGGTTAACATACAATGTTCACATAAACAACCCTGTGCAATATACCAACTTAATTTTCAATATAATCATATAATATATGTATGTTTGGTGGTTACTAGTGAATTTTACACCATTTATTTCCTTCTTTTTTGCTACCTAAATAAAGCTTCCAAACATGAAAAATGTTTACTAATTCAAGAAGAGAGAAAAAAAAGAAAATGAAAGAATGGCAATGAAACAGCAATAAATAAAATAAATACACTAGCCATCTAAACTGATTATAAACATTTGATTCATTCAAGATCTCTTAAACATCCAAATTTAAATATAAAATGTGAAAGAGTTACAAAAGCAAAACTAAAGCAGTAAAACTCCACAAGTGTAACGTGGAACTTTTAACATAACCGCGGGTTCAATCACATGCCACCAAACCATAACTTTCTTTATGTGGTCATCTGCAATACAGCCAGCAAACAAATGCAACTGCATTGTCATAGCCATGATAAGATTTGAATTGTCATAGCCATGATAAGATTTGAATTGCCATAGCCATGATAAGATTTGAATTGTCATAGCCATGATAAGATTTGAATTGCCATAGCCATGATAAGATTTGAATTGTCATAGCCATGATAAGATTTGAATTGCCATAGCCATGATAAGATTTGAATTGCCATAGCCATGATAAGATCTGAATTGCCATAGCCATAATAAGATTTGAATTGCCATAGCCATGATAAGATTTGAATTGTCATAGCCATGATAAGATTTGAATTGCCATAGCCATGATAAGATTTGAATTGTCATAACCATGATAAGATTTGAATTGTCATAGCCATGATAAGATTTGAATTGCCATAGCCATGATAAGATTTGAATTGCCATAGCCATGATAAGATCTGAATTGCCATAGCCATGATAAGATTTGAATTGCCATAGCCATGATAAGATTTGAATTGCCATAGCCATGATAAGATTTGAATTGCCATAGCCATGATAAGATCTGAATTGCCATAGCCATGATAAGATTTGAATTGTCATAGCCATGATAAGATTTGAATTGCCATAGCCATGATAAGATTTGAATTGCCATAGCCATGATAAGATCTGAATTGCCATAGCCATGATAAGATCTGAATTGCCATAGCCATGATAAGATTTGAATTGCCATAGCCATGATAAGATTTGAATTGCCATAGCCATGATAAGATTTGAATTGCTATAGCCATGATAAGATTTGAATTGCCATAGCCATGATAAGATCTGAATTGTCATAGCCATGATAAGATTTGAAATTAACTTTTATTTTATGAACAGACAAGTAGAAAAACAAAATAAATGGACAAATTAAACAGTGCGTAAGCACTATAATGCATGGTTTAGGTGTTGTTTATGCCCTGATTTTCTTACTTATGCTTTGTTTGGTCACTTAGGCTTTGATGTCATGATCAAACCACAGTAGACATTAATAAATATATTCATAAAGTCCACTTGAAACATGTATTATGGCAATAATAAGCCACCTACTTCCCTAACTACTGCAGCAGTTGCAGGAACACAACACAAAAGTTCCTTTCATAAAATGTATGCTTTGACATTCTCCCTCCAGTGTATACCTTTCAACTGCTCTCCTTTTGGAGGAGCATTCCAGTTTTAGCCTTCCTAAGTTTGTCTATTCTACTCTTCTGATTTTTTTTCATTTACTGGCAAAGTTATAGAGCCAACAACGGAAAATGAGAGAGACTTACTGGAGTTCATCATAGCTCAGAATGGACCAATAGAAGATGCAATTTGGCAGCTAGCAGTAATTTCAAAAAGATGGGTAATACTGCAAAGCTAAACAGAATTTTATTTTGTTTTTATCTTTAATTGTGAGTGAGTTTGTTCATCCCATTCATGTTCACTATTGGCACTAGAGTGAGGAAAGTATCTGTGATAAGTATAAAGAGACAGACTTTCTGCTGCACAAGCCAGCAGGCTAAAAAAAATTGGTACTGATACCACAAGCAGAAAAACGAAGAAAAAATACCACGAATAATAACCCAGCCAATACTTGGAATTTATTACTTAGTGCCTCGGCTATTCAGCCTTCAAAGAGTAAAAAACACATTATAAACATGACCAATATATACAAATAAAATTAACAAAACACACCCACTGTTAATTAAATTAAATTATATTTCCACTCACAATCCTTGTTTAACCCTAGTGGTTCCAATGTGCTAAACTTTAAAATATATGAAGTTTCTTTTTTACGAGGTTTAGTATTTAAGCTAATAAGTTCGCCCAGATATATCTCAACCTTTTCCAAAACACAACCCTGAATACAATCAGGGTTGGAACCATGAAAATAAAAAAAATGACTGCCTAA
The DNA here is from genome assembly GCF_019279795.1 of Protopterus annectens. Classification (NCBI taxonomy): domain Eukaryota; kingdom Metazoa; phylum Chordata; order Ceratodontiformes; family Protopteridae; genus Protopterus; species Protopterus annectens. The sequence continues at coordinate 578,534,357 of NC_056726.1, forward strand.
AGGGTTATCCATTTTTTATATCTCCTAGGTGTTCTTGAAAGCGTACTTTGAAACTTCTATTAGTTTCACCAATATAATATTTATTACAACTACACTTTAAAGCATATATAACCCCACAAGTGTCACATTTAAAATTATGTTTTACAGAAAAATAACATCCATTAATGTATTTAAAAGAATTTACCACATTTTTACATACAGAGCATTTGCCACATTGCACAGTACCTACAGGTGTTGACATTTTCCTGCTAATTCCCACAATAGGTAATTCAAAATGGTTATGTACTACCATATCTCCTAAATTTCTTGCCCTCTTATAAGAAATTTGTAACCTTTTGGGCAATAATGAATACAATTCCTTATCTCTAAGTAGCATAGGCCAAAACTGTTGTGCTGTATTAACAACTTTGTTACTGATGACATTAAAAGTAGTTACAAAGAAAACATCATTAATAATCGTTCCATCATTACCTATATAGGAACTAAAAGTATTACCAGGCCTAAAATAAGCCATATCACTGTTATTAATTTGAGTACTGGGCCACCTTAATTCCATTATTTTAGCTTTAGCCTCTACAACTAACCTGGTATCATAACCCCTGTGTAGAAACATTTTTTTCAGATTCCAACATTTCCTTATTAAATACTTCATCTATATTGCAAAGTCTACGTATTCTTAAAAAATCATTGTATGGTAAAACTTTCATTAAATGATTTGGATGACAACTGCTTCCATATAGGAATTGATTTCTCTGTTCAAATTTATTATATAACCCAGTATTTAGTTGATTAAGCTTAATATCCAAAAAATTAACTTCCATCCCCAACTGAATACTATCAAATTGTAGGCCCATAATGTTTGTTTGTAAGTCTTCCACAAACTGAGAGGCCATATCCATGGGGCCTTCACATAGAAAAATAAGATCATCTATAAATCTTAAATACAACAAAACCTGAGACCCATAAAAACTATGATGGTATATATTGTCAAACTCATATTTGCCTATAACCAAATTGGCATACATGGGGGTGAAAGCCACCCCCATCGCAGTTCCTTGTAGTTGATGGAAAATCCCCCCATTAAAAGTAAAAAAAATATTTGTTAAACAAAATAAGACCAAATCAATCAAAAAACATGACATAGGGAAATCACCTTAAAATAGAACAAAGCCTGAATAATGTTGGTATACAAACTTTTTACGTCCATACATAACCAATACATAGAATTATTCCATCTAAATCCCTTTATTTTAGTCAAAAAATCATGACTATCTCTCACATATGATGGTAATCTTAAAGCATATTTTTTTCAAAACTTCATGCAGAAAAGTACTAATAGATTTAAAAAAGTACTTTTCAGCAGAAACAATAGGCCTCCCAGTCAGATTATTAAGGCCCTTATGAGTCTTGGGTAAACAGTAGAAAACAGCAAGACTGCTATTTTCTACACAAAATTTTTTTGTAACATCATCAGAAGAAAAATAACCTAAATGTTGGCCCTTATCAAGTAATAACAGATATCGATCAATAGCTTTAAAATAGCATTCAATACTGCATTTTTCATAAACATTACTATCATTTAAGTTCATGTAGCACATATCTAAATATTGCGCAAAATTCAAAACCACAATTTGATTATCTTTATCAGATGGCTTTACAACAAAATTTCTCTCATTACAAAATTTACGGAATTCTATCCATTGTTGTTTATCTAAATTAAAACAAATGTCGGATTTATTACACATTAACATATCACAGTGCTTTTCTACCTCAAAATTAATTGTAGAAATATAACTCTGTATGCATGTATTAGTATGTGGGGGAATAAAGCAACTTTTAGCCTTAATTGCACTAGTGTCAAGGCTAGTATATGCATTAGCAGCACCATCATTAACTATACAATCAGTAGAATCATCTAAAGCAGACGTGCATGAGTAAAAGGAATCATCAGAAACAGTCAGAGTATACACAGTTACCACTATTAACATTTTTATTCTTATTATTAAAAAATGTATCAAATGCAACTTTCTACCAAACAAAAAATCTCAATTTTTAAAATATGCAATCTAGGAAGAGCAGTGTGTATGAATTTGAAACCTAAACACAATACTGACCTCACAACATCAGAAACTGCAGCATTAGATAAATTCAACAACAAGGAATCATTTACAACAAAGCGACCATCAGTTCCATCTCTTCTTTTTATTAAATTGTCCTTTTTGATTGCCATTGGCATTTCTATATTGTCCCCAGTCACTTCTGTTCCGTTTGCCGTGAAAGTTGTTTGTGGGTTTACTATCAATCCATTGGTTGTCGTTCCGAAACCTGTTATTAAAGTCTGGAGCATTTCCAGCCTCCAGTAAACCAGGAAAGTCTTCCCATTCCCCAGTGATATTAGAATTTTGCTCAACCCCATCAGGAAGAGCAAAAGAAACAGTAGAAGAAGCAGAGCTGTTATTTAAAATGCTTTCTTTTCCTGCACGAAGAGCAATTATTATTGTATTTATAAAGAAAAGCCTGATCTAATTTATAATCTTTAGTGTCTCTTGTAATTTTAAAACTTTTTTGTTCTATGAGACCCTGTTCGATTTCTTGTAGCATCACATTAATATCTTTTAACATTTCATCCAACTTGGAACAAGAAACAAATTGTTGCATTTCCGTACTCACCGCCAAAATCTCTTCTCTTCAGTTTTAGCCTTCCTATGTTTGTCTATTCTACTCTTCTGATTTTCTCTCATTTACTGGCTAAGTTATAGAGCCAAAAAATATCCAGCACAAGGGAAAGTTGAAAAAATATTTTTAGAAATTTAATGTGGCAAATCCCATTAATACAATAAAAGCAAACCAGTTTCGGCTAAAAAGTTATAGTCTTCTTCAGTACATCAAAAAACATTCATTAGGGCAAAACCTTACAGCTGCTTATATATATATATATATATATATATATATATATCAAAAACTTAATCACTTAATTGAAATAATCCATGAATTGGTTCAAACCAGAACTAACTTAACTCATTCAAGCCTGGTTTAAATAAAGCACCTAACCTAATAATCCAAGCAGATTCTTTTTGGTTTAGTAAATTGTGCCATGCAGCTTTACATAACTTATTCATATGAATTTTATCTATTATGGTAAAGGTGAATGTGGCAGTTTTATGTGTTAGAATATGTTTATAGAGGGCATTGGAAACCCTTTTATTTCTTATTTCACTTAGATATTCACTGATTCTATGTCTGAAGGGCCTGGATGTTTGTCCAACATAAAATTAAGAACAAAAACAAGTGGCCAAATAAACAATCCAATCACTGCTGCAATTTCCAAAACATCTTATTTCGTAAATTTTGGATGTGTTGCAGCTAATAAATTCCTTAGTTTGAGATACGTGTGTGCAAGCACTACAATGACCACAAGAAACACATCCTGATAGTATATCTCCAAATAGAGTTCTTTGTTGGCTGATAGGTGGACTGTAATGTTTGTAATGAGTTAGATATGAGTTGATAGTTCTGCCTCTATGATAGGAAAATAGACATCTGGGGTTGAGCAGTTCACTCAATTTGTCCTGGGCTAACAAAATATCCCAATGGTTATTTATGATGTTTTTAAATCTATTCATATTGGACCCAAAAGTAGTAACTAGCGTGATTGGTTGTGGAATATGATTTTGAACCTGAATAGTTCTATCCTTGTATTAACAGTTGGCACCTGTCTATTTGATCAACCTGATGTAATGTTCGAATGATAGGATCCTGATGACATCCTCTGGTAAGTAGCCTGTTGGTTAAATCATCTTGGTAGGCTTTAAGAGTTTGTTCGGAGGAACAAATACGTTTAATACGTAGATATTGAGACTTAGGAATATTGCTGATGATGTGGTGAGGATGATAGCTGGAGGCATGTAACAAGATGTTATATTCTGCAAATTTTCTATATACTTGTGATTCCAGTGTATGATCCTTCTGTTTGGTTATGATGACATCCAAAAATGTTATTTGTCGATATTCAATGTGCAGTATAAACTGAATACCCCACTTATTCTCATTAAGGTATTGTATAAATTCATGCACATATTGCTGATCTCCCCGCCACACCATCCAACAATCATCCAGATATAATCTCCAAATATCAAGCTAGTCCAAAAATATATTATGGTTGTCATCATATATTAACTGTTCCTCCAAAAAATCCATAAACAGGTCAGCATAAATGGGAGCAAAAGATGCTCCCATACCCGTACCACGAACCTGCCAGTATGATTTCCCATGAAAATAAAAGACATTTTTTGACAACACATGTTCAGTTAAACATATAAGGAGTGTGTTGAACCCAGGAGTGTATAGTTGTGATTTGTCAAGCCAGAACTGAATAGCCTGCAGACCTGCCCAGTGTGGTATACTAGTGTATAGGGAGGTTACATCTAGTGTGCATAGATACCAAGCTGGTTCCAGTTGTGTGTCCTGAATAATATTAAGAAATTGTGTAGTATCCTTCAAACTAGACCAAACCATAGGTAACAAAGGTTGCAAATGTTCTGTGAGGAAGGCATATAAAGGTTCAGTTAATGATCCCCTACCAGATACTATTGGTCATCCTGGAGGTTTAATAGGATGTTTATGTATCTTTGATAGTAGGTATAAATACTGGGGCACAGGATCTGAAACCTTCATTTGTCTGCAAACTTTCTGACTAATTATGCCTTCCTCTGTTGCTAGGTCTAGGAAGGAATCAATTTCTTTTTTTAAAATTCGGGGTTGGATCAACTACCATGTGTATATAGAATCGAGGATCAGACAGTTGTTTTTCAGCATCTGCCTGGTACATGTTCCAATCCATAACCAAAATGCCACCTCCCTTATCTGCCGGCAAAATAACTAGGTCATGATTATTACTAAGGTCCTGTAATGCTTGTTGTTCTGCTTTAGACAAAGTATATCTAACCAACTGGTATTCTTGGGAAAAGTGAATATCTTTTAATACACACTCCTGAAAACTGCTAGATGTTTATCCATGGGGGGCTCAAAATTAGATTTTCCAAAAGGAAAACCAGTAGATCCTTGAGTATTTTGTGTAGCTGAAAACAATATTTTCAAATTAAGTAGTCTACAAAAATCATTAAGTTCATTAACCAGAGTATGTTCAGGTACCACAAAAGTTGGCACAAAATTGAGACCCTTATTCAATAGTTTAATTTGTACATCAGACAATTTGTGTGAAGAGATGTGTACATTATTCAGTGAGATACAATCTTCTCCAACAGTTGTTGAATACTTCGTGTTTTTTCTGTTTCCTGCCCACCCCCTGCATATTTTATGCCTAAAGGGTCTTCATGAGGTTTCCTTTTAGCCACTGGAGATTCTTGGGTAGAAAGGGAGTCTAGATCAGTGGCAGAAGATGAATCCTCCTCAGAGGTGCCACTATAAGTCTGTGCTGATTTTCTAAATATTGATCTGGGTCTTTTCTTTCGATTAGTTATTTTGAAACCAGAATCTGAAAATCACACACTTTTTTGGGTAACAAAGGGTTTCCCCTTTTCATAATCTGCAATGTCTCTTTGGAATTTTTAGGTTTTCTTCTTAACTAGCTGTTCCTCCAATATTGATAGATCTTTAGCCAAGTTGCTTAAATAGCTATTGAAAAAGGCTTCTGTCTTATACATTTTGTCCTGTTCACAACTGATCGTAACCTCCCCTATGCATTTATCAATCATCCTTTCATAATATGCAATTAGGATAGCTACAAAAAGCATGGATGCTTTATTTTGTGCTAAGGCCCAATCCTGAGAAAGTTGGTCATCTATCTGTCCCACCAGGGGTTGAATCCTGACTCGTAAACCTTGTGGTGTGATGTCCTTAAGCTTGTAAGCTCTGAATAATTTAAGGTGCTAAATATTGGCCCTAAGTGTCCTCATATTTTTGGTCAACATTTGAAATAATACACCACAAAGATGTTGTGGGTCATCCTTATCTGCAACAGTATTAGTGAAACTGGATGGTTTAAAACCAAAATCTCTGAATTGTCCCTGCCAGCTGATAAGCCTTGTAATAGCTTAGTGAGGTCCATGATGTTTAGTAAATACTAACAATATATCAGTAGTTGAATCAATTCTGTTATTCAACCATCAATTGTAAGTAAAAAATGTTGAAATAGATCTAACCCAAAATGAATAACTGTTCAACCATGGAAAAAACAAAACTAACACCCAAATTAAACTCTAATAGTAAGCAGAACATGATCCAAAACAGGTTATACAAACCTCTGTTATGAGTCACTGGATGTTGGTCCCAATAAACCCCTTATCTAAGGAAAATTCCAAATATATCAAACACCATTAAATGTTGATGTATTTTAGATCCAAATAAAAAGAATTAACAACCATAAAAAAATGCTTGTAGTGGCCGACCTACTTCTCTGCCACTCACTACTGTTGTCTGTTAGTGCATGAAAACAATATAAACAGTTCCACCTAATATTAGTTCACAATAAAGTTCTTTAATTATAAGAACATCTATTGGTGGATAAAGGGTGACCGACTTTGTCTCTGACACCTTTATAACACAACAAGATCCTTATGCCTGACTAGGCATTACTGATAGTGTGTTGAACCAATACCCAGAGACATATATAATATAACTGCATCCTTATAGGACTGAAAATGATTTAAATCTTGGGTCAATAAAAGGAATGCAAAAAATGAGCAAACCTCACAAATAAGTCTCAAAACAGAGTTAGTTGAGGCCAACAAACCACATGACCCAAAATTATTAAACTGTAATGTCTTGTTAGTTTCCAGTTTAAACACACTGTGAATATCATGTAAAACATATATTCAAAACATACAGCAAGTGTATGATAGAGTTAAATAGTTTGGATGTAAGTTAGTTCGTATCCTGATATATCCCAATATATCTATATAATTTAGGACCTCAATAAAGCCATTAAGCAACAGCTGATAATGAAAATCTACGTTATAAGCCAACAACGGAAAGTGAGAGAGACTTACTGGAGTTCATCATAGCTCAGAATGGACCAATAGAAGATGCAATTTGTCGGCTAACAGTAATTTCAAAAAGATGGGCAATACTGCAAAGCTAAACAGAATTTTATTTTGTTTTTATCTTTAATTGTGAGTGAGTTTGATCATCCCATTCATAGGTTCATAGGTTCATATGTTGGTACTAGGCTATCAGCCCTAGGGCCTATACAAGCCTAGCCATAACAATTCTCTGGCTATTTCTTCTCACACTATTTACTTTCCTGGTCCCCTGTCTAGCAGGGCAACTGATGTGATCCCTGGGGTGAATTTCCTTTCTCCCATCCAATCGTCAAGGTTCCTTTTGAAGAGGGCCAAAGAGGCACTCTGCTTGACATGTACGCGCAATCAATTCCAGATTCTGGGGAGTCTCTGGGTCAAGAACCTATCCCTCCAGCATGTTTTGTTTATTGTGATGACAAGGTTTAGATCCCTGGAGTGTGTGGCTCTGAGGAATTGGGATTTCTTTAAGTGTAGCATGTCCAACAGCTCTGGGTTTGACATGGCCTTGTATGTTAAGCAGAGATCGCCTCTGAGTAGAAGATATGCGACAGAGTATAGCTGGAGTTTTTTAAGTTGGTCAGCGTAAGGCATCTGCTTTAGGCCTGTGATTCTTTTAGTGAGGTATTTCTGTGGCCTTTCCAGTTGTTGCAGATGTCTTGAGAGGTAAATACCAAATGGGGCATTATATTCTATAATGGGTCTAATGAGGGATGAGTACAGTGGGACAATGACCTCCTTTTTTCTGGATAAAAAGCCCTTAGTAATGAGGTGTGCCACATAGAAGGATTTCCTGACTGTTGTGGCAATGTGGTTATCAAAGGTGAGACCACTGTCCACCTGTGTCCCTAAGTCTCTTATCACACTTTCGGTGTTTAGTCTACTGCCACCTATATGGTAATTCATGGGTACATGTTTTTTTCCCAAAGGGGATAACTATACATATCTTGGCATTGAGCTTGAGCCCATGGCTCTGGCAACAAGCATCTGTTTCTGTAAGGCCCTTTTGTAGAGTATCCACATCATTTGGGGATTCAATAATGGCTCCCAGTTTGCAGTCATCTACGAACTTTGTTAGCCAGAATCCCTTAGTGTTGGCCTGTACTTCAGAGAAGTAGATGCCAAACAAGAGCGGTCCCAGGACTGAACCCTGAGGTACTCCACTTGTCACTTGTCTGGAGCTGGATTTGGAATCGGCTACTTTTACAGTGTGGGTTCATTCATGTTCACTATTGGCACTAGAGTGAAGAAAGTATCTGTGATAAGTATAAAGAGACAGACTTTCTGCTGCACAAGCCAGCAGGCTAAAACAATTTGGTCCATGACTATCAGAGCAATAGAGAGAGAGAGAGTCTGTAGTCTCTAGAGGCACTGCCCTCTGCTGCTGTCTGTGGTGTTAGAGGACCATGGCTGTGTGATGCCTAACAAAACATGGTTCCAGGAGCTGATGGAACTGTGAGCCTGATTCATGATTTCTGCTACTGTTACTTGTTTGCTGTTGCTGCTGCTAGGTTGGGGTCTGCCTCAAGGTGATCAATGGTCCCAGATTTTCCAGGACAGTCCCAGTTTGGAAGTCTCTGTCCCAGAATCCCAAACATTGTCTTTGGGACACATAAATGTCCCAATTTAGACCGCTCAGTCTGAATGGTGACTTGGCTTCCCAGGGCGGCCAGTCCCCCTGCTTTCCCATCCTAAGCAGCTCTGGGGACTTTGCATGTACATAATCAAATACATGACTCCCTAGGCTGTTTTGTACTGTATGGAAATGTGCATAC